>NC_077234.1:145301801-145606176 GCF_027887165.1 Monodelphis domestica | reverse complement strand
CCCTCCAGCTCAAAGTTTATATTCTTGTTGCAGAATTCAATGTACATAAAGATGTGTAAATAAATTTTACAAAAGGGGAAATAAAATAACAAATAAGAGAGAATCAGGAAAATCTCCCCATAGGAGATGTCATGTGAACTTATACTCAAGGAAATTCAGGATTTTTTTTTTCCACTGCCCATTGAGTTTCCTGAAATTTAAAATTTTCTGCTACCATCCATGACTTAGAGCCCCATACCACTGTAAGCAAGACACATGTGATTTCTTTATTTGGGACATTAATTCTACCAATCATATCCTCAATTAAATAGATGGTTATTTTTGTTTTGTTCTAACAATTACAATTCAAAATTCTTTTAGCCTTAAGCAAACCTGATGATGAGACTTTTGGTTGATGTTGAGACATCAGAAATAGTCTTTCATTGGGCTTATATTCAAAATGATTAGAGCCTGGTAGGATCTAATAGAATCTGTGGTGTATTAACAAGGCTTTTAAGAATCAGTGGTCCCTCCTCCAACTCCCCATAAGAGTATAATCCCTTCTGTTGAGACTTTTAAAGAATGATTCAAAGAATAGAAACTTTCAAGAAATTAGGCTTTTGTATGAATTTTCCCCCTTATTTAATTATTATTAATTTGTTTGTTGCTTAAAATTCTCAGGTATCTCTTTCCTTCCCTGCTCACCCCACACGAGAGAATGCATCACTTGACACTGTGTGTGTGTGTGTGTGTGTGTATGTGTGTGTGTGTGTATAAACTATGTCTTTTCTGTTGCTATTCAACAGTTCTTTATCTAGAGGTAGACATTCAGAAGTTTTTCTTCAAATATTCACTTTGTAGTTGTAAATAATGTTCTCCTGTTTCTACTCATTTCTCATTTTCATCATTTCATTTGGAACTTTCTGTTAAAATTAACCTGCTCATCATTTCTTATGGCATAATAGTCTTTCATAAGAACCATATGCCACACTTTGTCCCATCATTACTCAGTTCATGGACATTACCCCAATTTCCAGTTCTTTGCCACCACAAAGAGAGCTGTTATAAATATTTTGAAATGTATATGTTCCTTTCCTTTGTCCTTAAATTACTTGAGAAACAGACACTATAGTAGCATTTGGCAGTCTAAGAGTATTCACAGTTCTATAACTTTCTAAGCATAGTTCCATATTGCTCTGCAAAATGGTTGGATGGATGCACAGTTAAGACAGTATATTAGTGTCCCCCTTTGTAGAAATTCTTATTAAAATCAATGGAGTTGCCTGAAATGCATGAGCTTTAATTTCTTTTTTCATAGACTATTAAATCTAGAGCTGAAAGGAACTAGAGAAAGAATCTGGCAGAAAGTCACATTTTGCACATAAGGAAATTGAAACTCAGGGACATTAAGTGATTTGTTCAAGATCAAACCAGTAAGAAACATGAGTGTTAGTATTTGAGCAAAGGTCATTTGTTTCCAAAGTCAAAACTCTTTCTACTATACCATGCTGACTTCCATTATCATCTTTGATAGGAAATATCAAAATATGTTTCTGGAAAGGAAACATTTTCCTTAATAATAAAAAAGATTTTGTTGTAACCTAAAGTTAACTTTTATGTCTTTTGTTTCATGATAATATTCAGAGAATCACTGGGTCAAGTTACTCTTTTAGGTACATATGTGGTACAATCTTGTATGGGTGTGAATTTATTGAAGATAGAGTGTCCAGGGAGACTCTTTAAGACTCAAAATTTCAATTTTCATTACCATGTTTTCTTAAATATTCTTTCATAAATCTTAGAGATAAGTGTTAATATAGAAATTCATGTTTAAAAAGGTTTTTTGTTTCCTTTGCTTTTACACAAGATGGTCTTTTTGTTTACATGTGTAAAGATTAAAATTTAGAGGAGATGGGGAGACTGAGGCAATTTATAATAATATATATATATTTTTTAAACCCTTACCTTCCGTCTTGGAGTCAATACTGTGTATTGGCTCCAAGGCAGAAGAGTGGTAAGGGCTAGGCCTGGACACGTGTTTCTTATTCTGTATTTTCTTTAATCTTTAACCTTTAATAAACCTCTAAAAATACTCCTTGCAGAGAGAAACTAATTTCTACCTGCCTCAGATGCCTAAGTCTCCCCGTCTCCCCTAAATTTTAATCTTTATACATGGAGCAATTTTCCATCTCAATATAAACATAGCTAGATAGAAGAATAGGTATAGATGATATGGAAGTAAACATAAAATATTGCTTATCTCTTGGAAGCTAGCAATCAATCTTGGCAACTTTTATTTTTAATAAAAGTATAGTATATGGTCTTTAAAAAATTACACTCTTGAAAAACTTTGAGAGTCTATTTCTTCCTACTTTTAAAACTATCAATTTTACCATGAATTGCATAGATGTAGATGACATTGTTAAGATTCTTATGTCCATAATCACAGATTAAATAGTTTAATTTGAGATTAAAATATTTTAGGGCTACTGAATTAATTAATGGATTTTTTTCTGCAGACATCACTGGTGGTACATAGGGATACATACAATGAGTGCTATCAAAAGCAACCCTCTGTCTGCCAGTATTTTTAATTTTGTTAAGTCAATTTTCTAATGTTCCAAAAATGTAAGTTTTGTTCACTAGCATCTTTAGACTCTATTCATGTTTTTCTGAATGAGGTTTCATATCTTTTCAATAAGAAATTTTTATTTGAAGCCTATGGGAAAGAGAGTTATGTGGAGGGTAGTAAGAAGGAATGTAAATAAACATTAGAAAAAAAGTAATAAGAATAGAGCCTTGCTACCGTATATAAAATGACATGCTGTACTTTGTAATCTAATAAAAATATAGTTCATCCTAGTCACCCAGGAAGGGGAATTAGGTAATATTAACTTTCTTATTCATGTGACAGGATTCTATAGCAGAGTTCTTGAGTATGATAACTATTTATACTAATAACAATTATAATTATTATTATGCTAAGACTAAGTAAATTTAAAATGTTATTTTAAATAAAAAATAAATTTAACTTATTATTTTATTTACACTTCCCAGCCATCTTATGAGGCAATTCCAGCAGCTATTTTTATACAGTTTTAAACATAAATAACAATAGACTCAGAGAGATTAAATGATTTATTTGAGGTAACACAAATTCAGTGTCTAAAGCAGGATTTGAAACCAGGCCTTCATGACTCCAGCTCCAATATTCTGTCAACTCTAGCACACTATCATGAAGGATTAATATTATATAAAATATTACATATTCATTTTAAAATCATGAAATATCTTTACCTTTCAAATAATGTATGCTTTAGATTAGTTGCTTGAAACATATTAGAATTCTGAAGTTGATCATGGACTTTCTCTTCTCTTATCCTCTCCTCCATTCTCTTCCTCTCCCACCCTCCCATTCATTTCTCTCTGTCTCTGCCATTTTGTGTGTATGTGTGTGTCTCTGTGTGTCTCTGTGTTTGTCTGTCTCCTTTAAAAAATTATTCTGAATTTTACATATCTAACCCCAATTGTTTCTGCTGAAGCTCTGTTCCATTTTACCAACTGCTTATTTAATCACTCAAAGGGAATGCAATGCTGACATCTGAAACTCAACATGTCTAAAACTTAATTCATTATTTATACCCCTAAATATGTCATTCTTTAAAACTTTTTTTTTCTATTTCCATCTAAAATACCACTGTCTGAAGTTATTTTCTTGACATTATCTTAATCATCTCATTCCCTAATCCTATACATTAAAATCTTCATGGTTCTCAATTTGCATTTCATCTGGAATCTTACCTCTTCTCTCTACTTATATAACATTCACAGGATATGCCATTTGCAACCATGATAGAATTCAATTTCATAATTTCTCTTTTACTGTGATTTGAATAGAGCACAATAAGAAAACTACTGAGTCTACTCTATAAGTGTTTGTTGTTTTCCTTCTGAGTTTCATCAACATTTTGTCATTTGATCATAACAAGACACTTTAAATTGAGCAATGAACTTGATACAGAACCAAAACATCAAAGGTTGATTAATTCGTGTTAGGAATATGACACTAGAATGATGTAATTAAACATTTTCCTGCCCTACCTTTGATATTTCTAGGTCTTTCAGTATTTTGCTTTGTAGTAGTAAGAAATTTTTCTAAACTATATTTTGAGCTTTTTAAAATCTATTTTTAGACATCCTATTTTCAAATAAAATAATTCAATAACACTAATAGGATTTTCTTTGCTAATTGAAAATTTCTTAAATTTTTGAAAAGTCTATTAATAAAGGGCCTTTTCAGAGCAAACATTGTTCTTTTCTTAAATAGAGGAATAGTAGAACAATATAGAAAAGAATACTTGCATCTGGTGTGCTTTTAGGTAGTAGGAACACTAAAAACAGAGTAAGGGAAAAGTGTAGATGTTTTAAAATAGCATTATATGGGCATAATTTCATCATAAGATTATGTATGAAGTTATTTAGAGGAAGCATGTTAAGTAAGGATGTTTCTGGAAGAGAAAAAGTAAAATAATATTCCTTTGAATAAAATTAAGGTTTGTCTGAAAGCAAAAATAAAATAGACACTTATTAGGCCAATTATATATTAGGATCTCCAGGACAAGGAGTAACAGCAACAAAATAAGGGAGAAAAATAGGGAGTTAGAGAAAGCAAATTAATCCAAAAATATGCTGGAAATAATGTTGAAACATTTTCTTCTTCCAGAATTATTTAAAGAAAAGGGCAGATAAAAATAAATAGAAGAAAATGTAAAGGACATCCCAAATAACAGGTCCTTTCAGTAAAGGGACAGTTCTAAGAACAGATTGCGTATAACTAACTTGCAAGTAATAACCTATTTGTGTATAAGGGCAGTCCCTAAAGGGTTATGAATACTCTTTCTCAGTTTGTTTTGTATATAAGTATGCTTGTATGTGTAGTTTTATGTTTATCTTGGCAGTTATTTGTCAAACACTAACAAATCTATTGAAATGAATTTCTATAATCCCTGTGTCATTAAAAGAATCAAAACACACACAAACCCCCTAAACTTCCCCCTTTAAAAGGGGTGGAGATGAGAGATAGACTGAGCTGGAAAGAGCAAAGGAAACAAGCATCATTTCTTTTGCAGTCTTTGCATTTATTATATTGCCTGGGTACATTTTGATTAGTGCCTATAGCATTCTTTGGTTCCAATCAGCTATTTTGGATCAGCAGCTTGCTGCCTTCAGCCAAACACAAAACATAATGTACAAGCAAAATTTACAGAAAAATCACACATCTACAAGTTTTAGCTATATTTGGAAATCAAGTTTGAAACAGATTATATCAAGCACACACAGACATTTTATCATTTTCTTTTTGAGTATGAGATTGAAACAAAATGGAACACATCATCCGCACAACCCAGCAACTAACACATAGATAAGTGGGTTTGGAATCACCCACTTGAACTCATGAGACTCCTTTAATTGAGATAATTCACTAATACTTTTTAATAAACCACTAAAATCTTACCTTATATATGCATGGAATTGAACCTTATATAGTAGGAAACAACAATATAGCACAGTGAAGTTTTTGGAATCAGAGGGCTTGAACTGAAACTGGATCTGCAATTTTCTAACCTTGAGTTAGGTGCCTAATCTCTTTCAGCTTCACTTTTAGTCATCTTTAAAATAATGATAAAAATACTTGACCAACTGATTTGAGAAAAATATGCATAATAGAAGAATTTGCACAGAATAAGGATTTTATTTAATGTAAGAGAACATTTTGAAAAAATAGAGTTTTCTCAAAGTGAAAATGGCTGCATTAAGAAGTTGTATTAAAAAAAGGTGTCCTTTAAAGGGCAGAAGTGGAATGAAGATTTGACAAGTATATTTTGTGCAGTTTGTTCTGTTGTGGATACTAAGTCAGACTTAGGTAGATGGTTCAGTGTAATGGCTCAAAGTCAGCAAGAATTGAATTTAAATCAAGTATCAGACATTTACTAGATTAAATGTGGGCAAGTCACCTAACCTCTGTTTGATTTAATCTCTGCAGAAGGATACTGGCAACCTGCTTCCTTCCTTGGGTTAGCTTTTCTTTTAGAGTACCAAGTAAAGAATATATAAGAAGATATATGAGATATGACATTGTATGATAATGTGTGTATATGTATATACATGTATGTATAGTTAGGATAGTATATGAAATAGATGGTATGATAAACTCTTGAGTAGAGCTGGTAGGAGATATTCTTACTTGAATTTGTTTTTAATTCTTTATTCTTTATGAGGAAGACTGAGTTCTGAATGAAATTTGCTATTTTCTCCCAAATACTCAAAGTGTAATAATGACTAACCATCATATATTTTTGATTACATATAAATATCAATCATGCTTTATCTTCACATTTATATCTTTTGCAAGAGATTGATTGTGGACACATCAATTCAGTTAAATTCATTATATATCCATTATTTTGCAAGCAAAGTCTACGCAAGGGTGGTAGATATAAAGTCAAGATAACATAAACTGGATCCTTCATGTGACATGTATGTAAATAGACAAGCCACAAAAGGATATATGGCAAGTCATAAGAAATATGCTAAGTTCACTGCTTCACTATTGCCAGAATTTAATTAAGCTTCTCAACAATGCCATCTGGTGGGCAAAGAACATTTTTTTTTAATTCACAAACTTTTTAAATGAGAAACTATCATTGGTTTTTCAAATTGAACACAAGATGTTTACTTTCTATGTTAATTGTCATTCTTAAAGTTAAAATATTATGAATGGCACAAATATTTTATGCTATCTTTTTAGGAATAGCAATATTAAATTGATATATACCTTTTGCCACAAAAAGTTGCCAAATGAAAATTGACAATTTGTGAATATATTTTGGAACTATTTCTCATGCGTGACAAAATATTTACATGTGTCCAAGTTTCTATGTAATTTCATTAACTATATGGAAGAAAATTATCAGTTACTAGACACTATGTTCTGAAGTCAATTCCTATATAATTAGACAGCCTGCTGAGAAAGGGAACTCTTGAGAGCACATGGAAAACCTGATCAAAAGTGTAGCAGTCCACCCCTAGCTATGGGCAAGGGGAACAGTTAGTATGTACAGAGCGGCTTAGAAGAGAGCATGCTCAGCATGCTGTCTTGAGCATGGCTAGGAAAGCCTCTGACCCTTGACCCCAGCTTCCCCCAGGTTAGGCAGGAAAACAGGTTTCTTTGTGCTCACCTGTTTAAGAGAAACCACACCTATACCTTGTCATTAACCAATGATAATCATCCCTATGTATTGTGTCATATCAAAGAGATTAAATACTGGGCCACAGCAAGCTCCGTCTCTCTTCTCTCTCTTCCTCACTTGGATCTCAGCTCTCACTGATGCCTGTCCTTGCGGGAGCTTGGCCCCCATCTCTGATTCCTTTCCTTCTCTACCTCTCCCACCTGGGACCTGGCCTTTGGCCAGGCACTTTCTTTTCTCTATCATGTCTCCGACCTGTGTGATATTAAATTTGGATCACTGGACGGGTATAAGCCTTCTGAGTAGTCCACTGATGGGAGTTTCTGCTGTGGCTCCTTGATAATTAATAAGGCCTGGATTTCTGACTCATTCCTGCCACCTCATATCTCTAATTTGGCTCCGCCACCCCCCTCGCGGCATATAGAACTTCTATCCTTCCTCTATCTTCCTATCTTGAGGCTTTTTGCGGGTTCGAGGAAGCTTCAAAAAGCAATACTTATAATATTCTTGCAAAAAACGATATTTAAGACTTTCTAAGTAAGTAATTAAACATCCTGCAATTAGAGATTATAGATTTGATAGGTGATTTTCAAAATACTATTGAAAATGTTATGAAATACACATTTTATTTAAATTCTGCAACTGGTTTTATATACGTGGGGTGTCGAATAAGAAATTGATCATAGTATAATGGAGTCAAAGCTGAAAGGGACAAAAGAGGGCATGTAATTCAATCTCTTCATTTTATAGGTGAAGAAAGTAAAGTTGGTAAAGATTAAATGATTTAACCAAGGTCTTAAAGATAGAAAATTAAAGTCTCTGTTCAATGTTTCTGCCTCCAAAGACAGCACTCTTTTGTGCCATGTTGCTGTGTCGTAGAGTAAAATATTGTTTTTTGTGAAGAATTTCACTATAGGAATTTAATAGGGGATTAAAAAGCATTAAAATATCACATGTTACATTAACTTGAAAGCATCGTCACACATATTTATTCCATTTCCTAAAACTCACTTAAGATATAGAAAACTTGATGATTTGGGGGACAATGGATAATGTAATATATGGGTTATAGATTTTTCTTTATATTGAAACCACCATTGAAATGTCTGTAAAATACTAATTACATCTAACTAGAAGGAAGATGATGTAAAGCTTTATGATAGTCTACCATGAAAACAAAAATTCAGGGATTTAAAAATATCCAGTTTGTTGATCATGATTTTAAAATGACAAATTAAAGTATATCAAATTACAATCCATAAAACAAATTATAAAATTGTTATCTCAGAGAAAAATAGATGACATTCTACTGAGAAACTAGGAATACATAAATATACCTGTGATGATTTTGCATGCTTATATAAGGAAATATAAGGAAAAGGATTAGGAATAGAATTCAGATTTTCCTGACTACAAAGTTGACCTTTATCCCCTATGTTTTATGACGTCTCAACAGAAAATTTGACTTCCTAATATATGTAGATAATATGGGAATTCAAATATTTTTGGAAATAAGAAAACTGTTTAAATAAATATCAAAGGATCTCAAAAGACAACTTTGTGTTTAGTTCCTCTTTTATATATTTCACAATTCTTTTTTATACTTTCTATATGCCCAATATTATGCTATTTTAAAACTGATCAAGTTAGACTCTAGAAAATCTTGTCTGTAACAGTGAGGCTCTTGCATATTCATTTAAAAATTGGAGTATGATTTTTTTTAAAAACCAATCAACCTGTATTTGACCACACTTGTGGTAATGGTTCATTTATCTATAATTACTGGCAAGGGTTTTTATATTTAAATGAATATTTTAAGATTAGCCTATTTAAGCACCATTTATTTTTTAATTATCCACTTTAATAGAAAAATACTCAAATTATATTTTGTGTTGAAACTGAATAGAACTTTTTTTCTTTTGTTAGTTATGATCTTTCATTTTTAACATCAGTAATTTTACATTTTATAAAGTGAAGGTCTCCATGCTTTTGTGGCATAAAGTATTCAGTTCAAGAAATGAATTCAATAATCATATATTAAGCAGCTACTTTGTGGAAAACACTGTAGGAGATGATAGAGATATACAGAAAAAAAATAGCCTTTGCTTCAACAAACTTTATTCTAATACAATTATTTCCCCCTCAAACAATCAATAAACAGAATGTTGTATTTTTCAAGATGTATTTCTTTTTAAATGATTTGCATATGTGTGTTTTCTGTATTTTTGTGTGCGGTGTGTGCTTTTGATTATTTTCTCCTTTGTTATCAAGTTGCTTTTTGTTACTTCTATTATTACATTTTTCTCTAGAAACCATAGAATCCCATTATTTTGGATTTTGGCTAGAAATCAGAGGCAAGCTATTCAAACTTGAGACTGATCATAATTCCCTTCAACACATTCTTTGAGAAATTGAACATCCAGACTTTTCTTTAAGGAGTCTACTGGCAACTCTTTACATCCTTAGGCTATCTATTTAATTTTAGGTAGCTCTGATTTTGGAATAGATTTCATTATGCCAAAATAAAATGTTCTTTTCAAATATTCTATCCAATGTTCCTAGGTCTGTCCTCTGAGATACACAAGACAAGCTGAAACTTTGTTCCACCATGATCACTTTTCAAAGACTGAAGACAGATGTCATGCTTTCCCCGACTTTTTTCTTTTCTTTTCGAAGATAATCTCCATTTCTTCATTCCCTTCTAATTTAATTTTTCTCTAAGAGGGAATCTAGTTTATGTAAAAAAAAACAGTGATAATGAAGACTCTGAATGAACTTCTAAGTATCTTAGGTATAAAATGTTCCTGTTTTGGTGAATGAATTTTGTGACATATTTTGATTTCTCTCTGGGCATTTCAGTTTCCTTCATTATTCTTAGCTGATGTCTAAATTACTAAGGTAACTGTTTAGGTGTTATATAATTAATATTGCCTCGTTACTTTGATACATTAATTAAGAGAATGTGATTATTCCCTCCAATAAAAGACTACATACTTCGATAAATTTGTAGGGGGCCTTAAACAACTGCTGTGCCTGAAAACTAATCTCGCTACAACCAGTCTGTGAGGTAGAGGCATAGAGAGAGAGAGGACTTGTAAGCCAAGATGCAAGACACAAGCTGGGGACCTGAGCTGCCTGTAAATGAAGAAGAAGATTCCAAACGCAAAGTTTCTAGGAGAGGCAGTTGAAGGTCTGGCCACAGAGAGGAGAAGAAGCAGGATCTAAAATTTCTGACTCAGGTTTTGGGAGTTGAAGCTGACCAGGGGAGAAACTGGAACTTTGGTTTTGTTTCTCTCTGAGAGTTGAACCTGACTGAAGGGAAAGAAGCTGAGAACTGATCCCAGTTAGCTTCTAAGCATGGGTGAAGGAACCTTGTTTGGCTGGTTTGGTTTTGGGCTTTCTGATCACGGGGAAACATCTGCTCTCTCTGAGATTTGACTGACCAAGAGTTGGAGGAAAGCCAAGCTGAAGGAGAGATTTTTCTTGGTGGTTTTGTGAAAAAGAAAGAAGATTTAACTGTTGTCATCCATCTTTGATTGTCCCTCTTTCACAATTATGACTTCCCAAGCCCTCATAATCTTCATTTTAGATTAGGGATACCCTCATCCCTCTTACCTCAGTGTCCCATCCTGTTATCACAATAAACCCCTTACCTGAGAAAGAAAACTAGAATATTTTATAGTTCACTCAGGGGGGAGGGAGGAAGCCAAAAGGCTTCCAGAAGTGGGTTGTTAAGGGAGGGAGTGAGGGAGGAAGAGGGAGGAGGAGTTTAGGAAATAGATTTGTCCATCAGCCATTACTAGGGATCTGTAGAGCATTCCCCTGTATCAGTATCTCTCAGTGTCTCTCTTTAGTACATCTACCTCCATTGTAACTAAGTACCATCAGGTGTGTCCCCATACTTAGTAGCAGCACTCTCTAGTCTGTCAGAGTACAACTACAGCAAAAAGAAATAGTGTCACACAGATAACCTTTTCTATTTCACCTGACAATAACACTTTTGATTTAAATAGGTTGATCTTTCTCCATCTAGCAGATATGTAGTACATTGAATAGAATGCTAGTGCTAGAATCAGAAAGACCAGAGTTAAATATTGCTTCAGTCTCTTAATAGTCGTTTTATCCTGGATAAACCATTTAGCTTTTGTTTACCTCCATTAATTCTTCTGTAAAATGGGGGTAAAAATAGTATCCACAACTCAGGATTGTTGTTGAGGTTAAAATGCGATAACACTTGTGAAGAACTGAAGAAATATATAATTACTTGTTTGGTAGAAGCCATAGTAGTATTCAGAAAACAGACAAATAGTCTATTACCAAACTTCAATTTGGTCTTTTCATGATCAGTTGGAAATATACATTAAGGCCAATTCTTAGGACAGGTAATTTCCTGCCAACCTATCACAGATAAGACACCCCACTTGTGATATACCACAAAAGTCCATGAATGGATGAACATTAAGATCTTCAATATGGCTATAGAATACTTAAGCATATAGAGATAGATTAAGGAGATTTAAGTTAATTTAGAAATTCAGGTCATGAACTATTAGATGTCTCCTCTTTATTTTGCTCATGAGACTTTTTATGAGCTAATTGCCACTTGTATGAGGAATGGATTTTAGGACCCTTATAATGTAACTTTTAGCACAAACAAAGCAATGGAGAACAGACTTTTATCTCTAGAACACATTCCTAAAGTCATTCATGGGTGCTTCCCCCACTCTTCTTTTCATAAACTAATAGCAAAATTGAAAGATCTAGAAGTGAAAGTAAGAGTTTTCAACATTTTTTCTTTGTTTTTCCCTCCTTCATCTCTGTACCAAATCAATTAAGACATGAAGGAAAATGGCTAAAACACATAGAAAATGTATCCTCTCTTGAATAAAACTGGAAAAGTAATAAACCATTATTGGAACTATTTTCTCCTATATTATGCCTTTCTACATACCTGTTAATTTGCGAGAGTTGAAGATATGCAATATCTACATATTGTCTAGCACCTCTAAAATCTCCATTGACTATAAAGAATAGCCTTCTTCATTTCATCTTACTGGATGAATACATTTTGCTATTTTAGCTCTCTGTATCCCTTTCCTGCCACAAATGTTCATTTAGCACAAATTCTCTCACTTAGATGACCTTTTGTTATTAAGTATGGGAATGAAATTGAGTAAGTGAATTTGACAAATTACTCTTTTCAGTTTAAAGGGGAAAATCTTATAAACCTAAGGAAATGGCACTCATCCAAACTATTAGAGTGTGTCCTCCACTGACATAGTTTTTTTTTGAAGTGTCACCTCTACACAATAGCAGCAAATGGGAGAAAGAAGGAAAAACAAGTGATGTGTCAGACATTGGAACTTTATAATTCATGTTAAAAATCTAGTATGGAAAGATGTGGGGAAAATAATAACTTCAGCTTGGTGATTTGCATTACATATCAAATAAAATTTGCTCTTCATATCCTGAGTTGCTATAAAATATTAGATAGTGGAAAATTTAAAATTAAATTAATTAAAAGGGAAATGAGGATAATAGAAATATATATATATATAAGATTTTTATTTAATTGGTAATATATATGTGACATATATACCCATATAGTTGAGAAAGGGATGAAAAGTGTCAAAATAAAATATGTATATAGTTCATTTAATGGAATCTTAGCAAAAGAAGCTCTATTAGCCTGAGCATACATAGAGGATCAATCCCTCAGGGATTTGGGATGATTTTTTCCCTGCTGCTATAGTTGTGTTCCCTTCATTAATATGAAGTAAGTGACTTAAAAACCTAATTCTATTTAACCATATAACATCAATTAGTTGTTACAAAGGGATTTTCAAGAATATAGAAAGAAAACATACAGAAATATTTTCCTTAATAACACAGGGCATGCTCTTCACTACATCACCTTATTCTTTTGAGTAACGGCCTCAAAATGTAGCTAAATACCTATATATCATTGTTCCTACCACATCTACTGCCAAAATCAGCATTGCTACCTAATGAACCATTGGGGTCAATGACCAAGTCACTTCTGAAGATTTCTCCTTACTCCTGGGGTACCAGTTTTATATTCTGACTACTAGATACCTCTTACTTACTGTCAAATGATTAAGGATTCTACTCTCTGTACCTATGATGGGAGGGGGAACAGGAATCAATAAGCCAAAGACTAAGAGCATTTCTTGGGAGCCACATGACCAAGAGAAGAGAAGGCATTGAGCCTTTTTCCATTACAGCACAGTTTTCCATTGGACTTAACACCATGTGTGAAGTAATCATAGCCCCCATCTAATATGAATAGAATAAAAAAGGAAATTTCCAAAGCCAATCAAATTCCTTTGGAGGATGCAGACTATCAGAAATATTCCAAATATATTGAGAGTCAATCAGAGAAATCTAAATAATAACCACAGCCTCTCCAAGGAATTTCACTTACATGTCATCACAATTCTACAAAAATTAAACTTTAGTTTTTCTCTACAAGAAAAATTTTTATCCTTAAAATTTTTTTCTAGGGTTACATCTTCATATGTTTAAAATATTTTTTCTATTATAAATAAAATTGATTTATAATAGACATCATCTAAGGTATATATTATTATAAAGGAGGATTTACAGTTTTATAAAATAAGAGTGAAACAGAGCAAATGGACAGCCTCAGAGTTTCACTGGTATCTATGAAATATTAGAAAAAAGAACCAGAGAAATGGCTCTAATGCATTGACTGACACTGGACATAAGACTTTCCAGGGATATAAGAACAACAGAGGATAAGAACATATGAGTAAAGTCATGTACAGATGATTTGTTAATAATGATGTAGACAACAATTAGATCAATCTGGTTTCTAATCATGACCTCTTGACTCTAAATATATTAGTGCACTCTTCACTATCATATGCTAACTATCCATCAATTTACTACCACTCATTAATTGCTTAAGATGCTCCAAACACTTGTGAGGTGCCAGATTTCCAAAGGGACATGAAACAATTCCTGGTCAAAGAAAGATACCAATTTATCAGAGACAATAATTGTGTATGCATGTGTGTGAAAAAATCCTAAATAAGTATCAATCTATCTAACACTCTATCAATCTATCTACCCATCTGTCTGTCTGTCTATCTATCTTACTTCATAGATATTTTGTATATTTATTATATGTTGTTGTGAATGAAGCAATGGTCTTTGAATATGAAAGATTCATCTTCATTAATTCAAATTTGACTTCAGACACTTACTACTTTGTAAATGATCTGGACAAGTTACTTAAACCTGTTGCCTTTTTTCTTTATCTATAAAATTATTTGGAGAAAGAAATGCCAAAAAAACTCTTGTAACCCCAAACAAGAAAACCCATAATGTCATTACAAAAAATCAGACAAAAATGAAGAAAATACTTACAGATTAATTATTCAATATATTTTAATTTGCTAAATATTTTTCAAATTACATGTAATTTTTTTTAACATTCATTTAAAAACATTGGTTTCTAAATCCTCTTCTTCTCTTCCAGTTCTCACCCCACCTTGAGGTGAGATTTTTTTTAATTTCAAGTATACAATGTGAAGTCATACATAATATTTTTTTCTTTATTAGTTGTTTTGCAAAAGAAAAATAATGCATACACAATCTAGAACAAAGGAAATTTTTAAAAATATATTTCACTCCTTATTCAAAGTTCATCAGTTTTCTCCTTGGAGATAGATAGCATTTTTCATCATGGATTCTTTGTAGCTTGTTGGATCTTTGTCTTGATAAAGCTAGCTTTCTTTTATAATTTATTATCTTTAATATATTGCTGTGACTCTGTACAATGTTCACTTTTTAAATGTCTATATCTTCTTCCAGTTGAAAAAGTTCATAATACTTAAAGAAGTTGATTATAAGAAAATAATGCTGATGACTGATTACAAGAACAAAACAAAAGATTTGTAGAATGTACTGAGAAAAAAAGGACTCCGTGTTTATTTTTATTAACAAAAATGATAGTGTGCATGTGTTTAAATATTCATGCCATTTTACATATGTCATCTCATTTCATTTCCACAACAATTTTGTGAGGTATTATTGTTAATATTATTATCAACATATTACAAATAGGGGAAACTGAGGCTGAAAGAAGTTAAATGATTTTCCTAGCATCACACAGCTAAGTATAGGGAAGATTCAAATTCAATTCTTCCTTTAAACCCCAACCAGTATCTAAAATTTCATGACTTTTAGAACTAAAACCTTTATTTTTCTGATGTTGTGTTTGTGATGAGGCAGTGTTAATTCATTGGTTAAAGCCGGTATTTTTAAATTATGCTATCATCATAATCATCATCATTATTTTAATTGTGAGGACATATTTGCCTCTTGTGTGTGCAGAAAATTTGGAAAAAATGTTTTATTAAATTCCAGGAATTGTTCAGCAAGTCATTAAATAAATCACATTTGCTTTGAAATTTAGATGAGTTCATCCATTACTGGTCTATGCAGAAATGTGTATAACTTTTGCCAACTGGAGAAATATGTTTTATTGCAATGATGATTATACTCCCTTAATTAGGGTACTGTTTCAGAACCTATCTGTATTAGTTTTGGAGAAACCCCACATTAAGTGGAGGAACAGATGGAAAAGTATTAAATTCTCTGGCAATGTGTTCACAATTCTATATAAACTAGATTAAATACTACACGCACACACACATATATATATCTGACTCTAAGAAATCTGTTCTAACTTTTTTCAACACTATGAATATTTTATATGTTTATAAGCTTAGGATTTATAGTTGTTTATAGTAAATCTGATGTTATTACTCCACATACAAATCAGTAGGAAGTGAATGAACAGCTAGAGTTCATTGTAATACTCTAATTGGAATAGTCAATTTACTACTTTTTGGTTAATATTGATTGAATATTCTCTTCTGTTGCTTCTGTAAGCTCAGGTGTATAAAAAACGAATGATTTATATCAAAAGTGGAAACCAAAACCTCATTTAAGTTGCTTGCCTTGTCAAGTTTAGCAAATTACTTTTGGTTCCGGAATTCACTGATAGGAGAAAGAAAGTGACATTGTGTGGTTAAAGAGCTTGTAAATCTATGCTCACATTCTACTTATCAGCAAATAATTAGTTACATGGTGTTGGACAATGAGATTCAGTTTCTTTATCTTTAAAATGTAGTGCTTGAACTAAGTTATCTTAAAGGGTTTCCCCCCTACCAATCTGAATTTCTTAGAATCTCTATAAATATCCCAAAAAATCCCACCAAAAAATTACTCAGGATATGAAATTTACCATTTTTAATTGGAATTGTTGAGAATTTAAGCATGAATGTCTTGGAGTTTTAATCATATACTGTTTTAAAGTTGTGTTTTGTATTCAGGAGGTTAATTGTGGATTCTTTGGATGCTGCATTTGCCAGAATATTTAGAGAATCATGAAAGTTTTATATATGATTTCTTTCATTAAGATATGAAATTTTATATTTCTCATGTTCTGGCAGGATGTCTATGATCCCTAAGTTATTTCTACACATCCTACATTTTAAATCAATGTGTTTTGTGATATCATGCTCATTTTTACTTTTTATGTCCCTTTTGAAGTTTATAAAATTACATATTTCTATTCTCAGTCTGTTGTTCTTTCTTTTCTTTCTTTGCAAAAAATATTTCCTATTATAATTTTTCAAAATTTTGCTAATTATTTCTGCAATTCTGCCATTTTTTTCTTCATACTTCTCATTTGATTCCAGTTTCTTCCTTAGAACACCCTACTGCAATGCAATGCTCACAGAAGTCCATAAGTTCTTATGTTTCATCAGGTGCTGATCCAAATTCCTTTGCTTTGCAATATTTATTTTACATGGTGAGGCAGAGCAAGGGAAGGGTGACAATATAATCTAGAAGTCATATTCATTTTCCCTTCTAAATTTAATCTCTTCTCTGGATTTATCTGCAGCTTTGCTAGATTAAGTGTACTTTTTTTTCTAAAGAAGAAATAGTTTCTTTTATTTCCCCCCACTTTATACATTTCATGCTGGACTGTAAATTATCTCTGACTCCTTTCACATTGTCACTTACCCTTACTTAGTGCCACAAGTAGTTTCTGGAGTAAATGCTTCCCCTTTATATTAGATAGGGTTCTCTGTGATGACTCCATATAACACTGGCCTTTCCTCTTTATTTCTGTGATTTGAATTAGCCTCTGATGTTTTGAATAGGACTAGAGAAGGTGTGATATATATATATTAGAGCTTTGGTTTCTTTTATTTTGGGACTCCTTAATTTAGAGTCACCTAAGGAAAAATAGGAAACCAAATTTCCTTCTTCCCTTCTATACCTCCCTATTCACCTTAATGTCTGTAGATTGTTTCAATAGGAAAATGGGCAAAAATCAAGGATGGAGTGTGTGTGTATATATATATATATAATTGGTCTTTTGGGGCATTGTACTGGAGTGATGATAGAGGATAGTGTAGATATCCTGTAGGACTTCTTACTTTCTTGTTTGGGAAATAGCTGTAATTATTCTATCACTGGTAAAGAAATATTTTTTTTGTTTTAATGAGGATTAGTGAAAATTTTGAGTTTTCCAATTTATAGGCGATTATTATTATTTTAAGATTTCCATAATATAATAATAATAATAATTTAATATTGCTATAAATTGGGGAAAAAGGGCATGAGATAAAGAATTCAATATAATTCTACATTTCTTGATTCATATTATCTTTTTAAATGGTATATTCATACAGAGAATATGCATATATTATAATGAAAAGATTTTATTTTTTCAAGAGTAAGGAAAGACTTTACACAAGGGTTTTATTATTATGACCCAAGGCGATGAAGTATTCTAATTTCATATGAGTTATAGTTTTACTTCATAAGGCATCCAATTTTTGGAATCACTTTGGATGAAATTTCATGTGCAATTAGTCCACTTATAGAATTTCCAAAAGGCTTTAAAGAGTTTGAGAGGAAGTTATGCTTACTGTAACCACATTGAAATGTTTTACTCATTTTGTATTTAACTAGTTTCAATTTTAAATATAATCATATTGTGCAGAGTTGTAAATTTTTAGCAAAAAGCAGTCTGGACAAGTAATATGTTTAATACTGATTTCTCAATAAGTATGGTGATTTTTCAATATTAAAAATTTTATCAAGCAATCAAATTAGATAGTACTAGGCACTAGAGATGAACTATTATAAATAATAAACTATAAAGAACATCCTTAATGAGTTTATATTCTGTTTAAGATCAACAAGAGTCCTGACAATGGGAAGAAGAGGGGAGAGAATATTATTCACATTTTTTATAAAGAGGTAGAGAGAGAGCCCTTTTACAAAGATCATAGGAAGCCAGACCATTATAGATCCTTAAAAGAACTCACACATACATATGCCTGTGATGTTTCTATGTCTTCTTTAAGTTCAATCTGAGTTCCAAGGAAATTTATGGAACCTAGTTATTTATGAATAGTGAACAACATTATGATATCTCTTCATGTTCATTTAAGAGTGTGACTTTGGGGATTAAAGATGTACACTATAGTGTGTAAGAATACTTATTTTTTCTCTTTCTCACAGTTTTTAATTTTTTTACAATTATTTGCAAGCCAAGAAAAGCATTCAAATGAGTTGTCAGCATTTCAGTTAGGATGACAACTGAGGAAAAAATTAATATTTATCATTTGACATTAATATCAGTTGGTCATATTCTCTTTTCTGTCAACAGATTATCACTTGCACTAAGTTTAAAAGATGCCATTCCCTGTACAATCCTAGAAGTCATTGCATTCTTACTGAAGGCATTTCCTTCTAACCAAATTGGACTGAGCCTCACTCAGGTAGGAATTTGACTTTTCTTTACTATCAAAAGAATCTAGCCTGAATGAGATCTTGGCCAGGGGTAATGAGCTTGCACTCATGGTCTATGCTCATTGCAGTCTGGGGCAACTTGGTTCATGAAGATGAAATCTGACCAGAATGAAAAGGCTTTTCTTGTCCAGATCATGAGTATTGGCAGAGTTCATAAGATGGGTGTTGCTGAAATCTCATGACCAGGCGACTTTCTCATCTAACAACTCTGCCTCAACAATATGGTAATTGGAAGGGGCTAAGAACTTCCTACACCACCACCTCATTAAGATTCAACCAATTAGGACTATCTTTCTTCTGTTCAGGGTCTCCCAATGCCCCTGGTTAAATAATGATCAAATGATGAAAGACAGAAAAAATATTTAAGATAGCCCAGAACACTGTATCTTTGTCTTTGGTTATTAGTAACCAAAAGACACCACTGACCATTAAGTGATATATTATTGCTAGGCAATCAAATTAATTTATTTTTCATACCGAGAACTTTATATCTCAAAATTTTAATATTAATATAATGAAATATCACACTGGGAAGCCAAATTATTTAAGGAGGAAATAGATTAGAGTGGCAATTATAGGATCTGAGTACAAGTCTCTAACATTTTTCGGAATCAAAATTCCAATTCTTTTACTAGCTAATTCTGTGAACTTAGTTAAGTCAAGTAACTTCAATCGACCTTATTTCTAATTATTTATAATGGATTTCTAAGGTCTCTTCAAACTCTAATATCCTGTATGTGAATTCCATCAATACCTTAATGAGACATGAATGACATTTTACTCATTCCCTCTTTGGGCCTCATATCTAATAAATCTTAAAATGGAGATGATTGTATTCTTTTTTCAACAAAATATAAATCATACATCACCAATATTACTGATATACCTACTTTCCAATCTTCAAGCACCACTTTACCCTTAGGGTTCAGCTTTGGTCAAAGTTGAGTAGGCTTTTACTGATATGATTAGTTTTGATAGGATATCAAAAGACACTTTTATCCAAAGATACCTTAACTACCTGCATTCACAAGAAAATCAAACTAGGTAAAGACATTTCTTTCTAAAATACAAGTCACAATAATGGTGTACAAATGTTTAAGGTATTTTTTCTATTCTTTTGCAAATTTGAGCTCTGGAAATGAACAAGAAAAAGACAATTCATGGAAATAATGGGTATCAAACCCTGAAATAGGAGAATGACTAGGGACAGTAAACATGCAGAAGTAACAGCCTCGCTAACCTGTCATGTTTCCCTGGATGAAGCCTATTAACAAAAGATATTTGGAAAAGAATGTAGTTGATCTTTTCATCACCTTATTTGCTAAGAATTCATTAGAAGAACACAATCCAAATCCTTCCTCTCAATTCATAAAAAGGTAGTCTCAATAAAATATATAGAAATCAATTTACCCAAGTTATTTTATTAATAAACTGTCATAAGACAGGGATTTAAAGTGAATCTATCATCATTAATATAGCAAGATCTCAGATGAGGCAGTCCCTTATACTAATGAGTCTTTAATTCTTATACAATTTATAATCTTTGATAGTTTTCTCTAGTTGTTTACAACATAAAATATTTAAACATTAGATGAGCTAATCAATATTGGTACAAAATTAGTTTTTATAAAACATAGTGATGCCTTTTAATTTTACATCACAGTCATTTCTTATTACCTTCACAGATTCCCAATAATATTTTCCCTTATTACTAAATGGAAACTCACACATATACATACACACATAGTTTTAAAAATTGAACAAAATTAATGCAGTGACGATATTTGAAAATATTTGTAACATTAATCTACCATAGCTGGTAAGCAGATGTGTTTCCTAATATTTTCTCCCAGGCCAAGTTTATTTACTATAATTAGAATTTTATTTTTCAATTTTTTCTTTTCATTTTAATTGTTATAGTCATTGTGTGTATTATTACATTTTTCTTCTACTTTCTTTACTCTGTAGTTCATGTTTTTTTCTCTGTTCACCTGAATTTTTATATTGTCAGTCCTTAAGACCTAAAAATATTGTATATTTTAGTTTCTAATTTAGACTAAATGTGTTTAGCTATACTCTGATAGGACCCCAATTTTAAGTTTTTGCTGTCACACATACTGAAGTGGTAGATACTGATAATTTGAAATATATAGTATATATTTTTTCTGTCTGTGATCTCTATAATTTATATGTCTATATATGATAGGAGATCTTTAGGATAAATGCATACACAATTTATCCACCTGAAAAAGAAAATATTTTGGAATGATTTAACCTATTGCAACTATATTAATGATATTCTTGTCTCCCCATTGTTCTTTGAACATCACCTACTAATGTATTTTTACTTTTTGTCAATTTTCTGATTATTAGGTAAAACCTCAGTGTTGTTTTAATCTGGATGTCATTTATTATTATTTTGTCAAATTATTATTAATTTGTAATTCTGATAACTGTTCATAATCTTTGATCAATTATAAACTAGATAATGCTTATGGTCTTATAGTTTAGGATATTTTATATCTTATATATAATGACTATTTAGCTAATGCAAATATTTCACCAATTAAAAATGTCCCTCATATCATGGTTATGTTAATTTTCCTCACCTTTAAATTTTTTAATTTTATGAAATCAAATTTTCTTTTTTATTTTTTATAATAATTTTTATATATCATGTGTCTAAAGATTTTCAGGCAACAAAACTGTGAAAATTACTTCATTTTTTCCTTCCAAAGCTCAAAGAAACCATCTATATTTAAAGAGTATATGTATTTGAAGCATTGTACATAATATGTGATTGCTTTTGGGAGTAGATGGTGGGTTCATCTGCTTTTCATATTTCTACTCCCTGTGTTCACTATTTAACCTCTCTGCCAAGTTTGATACATTGATCATTTCCTAGATACTCTCTCAGTTCAAATTTTTTGCCCATATTTTTCTCTCCTTGTTTTCTCTTACTTGTTTGACTCTGTATCAAAATAATGCAGTAACTTTGAAGTAATCTATAATTATTTGTCCTACGCCCTCTTTCTTTATGTATATATATATTTATTTATGTATATATGTGTGTGTATATATATATATATAAACATATATGATTCCTATAATCTGTCCTAAAATCTAGTCTCATCTCATCAGCTTCTCTTTATACATTTCAATTTCCTCTTCCAAAATTTATTATCAATGTTGCCCACTCATTCAGTATCAAAATGTTGGAGGCATCCCCTATACTCCTAAGTCCCATTCATCCTATATATCCAAATCATTGCTGAGCCCATTTTTTCCTTATTCTTATCACTACACTTTAATATGTCTTATCTTCTAGATACATTCAAGTAAAGTTCCTCATCACATCTCTTACCTGGATTATTGATTAGTCTTCTAACTGATCTACCTTTCTCAGTCATCCTTCCCTACCAAGGGGCACCAACACTTAGTTCTCAAAATGATTTCCTTGAAGTAAATATTTACCATATAGAGAGAAATGACTCAAATTTATAAGAATACAAAACATTTTACAATTGATAAAGGGTAAAAGTATATGAATATACAGTTTTTAGATGAAGAAATTAGAATTATTTATAGTCATATAAAATGTTCCAAATAACTATTGATTTGAGAAATGCAAATCAAAACAACTTTAAAGTACCAGCTTATATCTATCAGATTGGCTAACATGACCAAAAAGAAAAATGATCAATGTTTGAGGGAATGTGGCAAGATTGGGTCACAAGGTAGTATTGGTAAAACCAAGAACTAATACAATTAATCTGAAGAGCAATATGGAACCATACCCAAAGGGTTATAAAACACCACTTAACCACTGACCCTAAAGTATCACTTCTGAGTCTGTATTCTGAGATTTCCATCTATTGGAAAAGGACCTCCTTGTACAAAAATATTTTAGCAACTCTTTTTATAGTGGCAAATAATTGGAAAGTAAAGGGATATGCAATAATAGAGATGTGTCTGAACAATTTGTAATTTGTGGTTGTAATGGAATACTAATAAAACATAAGAAATGACAAGCAAGATAAGTTCAGAAAAACTTAAATTGATATGAAGTAATGAAAAGTAAGCAGAACCAGGAGAACTGGCTATAAAGTAATAGAAAATATTATATGATGTTCAACTATGGATAGAACTATTATCAGCAATGCAAAATTCTAAGATAACCTCGACAGAATCATTATGAAAAATACTATGTTATAGCTAAAAAGAAACTCATAGAATTGATAGTAGATCAAAACATGTCAATTTTCACACTATTTCCTTCATGATTTTTTTATTATATGTGTGATATATGTCCTCTTTCAGAGCATAAAGAAAATGAAATTTGTATTTCATCTTCATGACAACATTGGTATAAACTATATCAGACTATCAGGATTGGAGGAAGAGAGTGAGGGAAGGAGAAAATATGGAATTGAAAAATATCCTAACTTACCAGAAAGTATTTCTATATATTATTGAAAAAATGTTTAACAAAAACTAAATTTAAAATGTGAATATTTTTCCATGTTGCCCTACTTACTCAATTAACTTTGGGGTTACCTATCACTTCTAAAATCAAATTAAAAAATGTATTTGCCATTTATGTCCATGAATTTACTGGTTCTTTCCTTCTTTTAAGT
The DNA here is from genome assembly GCF_027887165.1 of Monodelphis domestica. Classification (NCBI taxonomy): domain Eukaryota; kingdom Metazoa; phylum Chordata; class Mammalia; order Didelphimorphia; family Didelphidae; genus Monodelphis; species Monodelphis domestica. The sequence continues at coordinate 145,582,427 of NC_077234.1, read as the reverse complement.
ACTTTTTTATACTCTGGTATGTGTACAGCTGATAATCAAGCTTCATATATACTGAAGGATTACTGAAATGTTGAAATAAAAGATCAAGTTTTTTAAAAGTATTTCTTATTCAAACAAAAAGCACATGGCAAACTCAATTCCCCCTCCTCTACTTAAGCCTAGTGTTCTGTGTATTTGTGTATGCTTACAGTTTTAAAATATAAAAAGGGAACTGAAAGGTGATTTTAAAAAGTTAATGTAAACTTCACCTATATTAATTATGAAATGCTCTCCAAGAACAAAGAGATGATATACCCACTATCCTATACCATAATTAGCATGTATTAGAAGCATTCATTTCTAGATGTTAAAAAAAATATACCTCCCAAAGGAGATATATTCATTGGGAAGGACCTAGAAGGGCCATCAAAGCACAAACCCCTTGAGACTATAGGAAACCAGATTTATTTTACTTGTTGAAGTTAGGGAAATGGTAGGTAAAGTACTAACTCTACAGGGCTCTATCTCCTCCCACTCTCTATGCTCCTCTCACAAAAGAGCTCTTCTGATCTTCTTTAAACCAATAGCAACTTCCTGCTTTTTCTAATCCCTAAAACCATCTGACTACTTTGCTAAACTAAATATCCCAGATTGTTTCTAAAATTCTGAGGATACTGGACTCACAGGTGGAATGAGTCCTTCTCCAAGCCTGGGATTGGCTTCTTAGGAAAAACTCAAAGACCCAGATGTAAAATCCTTTGGTTTACCTTAGCCAAATTGCCAGAGCCTGATTGTCACAGCCAAATTGTCCACAGCACTGCAGGGAAACCAACTAGGTATCTTCCAAGCCCAAACTCACTTAGTTTCTCCATGAAATTAATCAGGTTACAGGAATTTGATGGAGCAAGTATTATCCCTTCCATCTCAGGGAAAGAACATTTCTGGAGTGCCAGTTTTTCCCAGTTAACTCCCCAAACCCCTTTCTACACAGCTTCCCCTTCTAAAATCTTTCCCAGGGTTTATGGCTAAATTCTCTTCTCTCACTTTAATAAACAACCTTTAAATTTTTCCCTATCCCTTATTCTTCTATCCTCAGCATGGCACTTTTTAGAAATAAAATCAATAGTTAGAGAGTATCAAGAAGGGGTTGAACAGAATAGGAAAGGAAATAGACATAATATATCATTAAGATCTAATGAAAGATTTAGCCTGGATTAAATAAATTTCAGTTGATAGATGATTGTTCTATTTCCAAATTTAAAGCGCTAACACAAGAAATGGATGAAACTCTCCGCTTGACCTTGAAAAGCAGAAATAAAATCAATGAAAGGAATTAAAAATTTGTATGATTTAAGGAAGGAGAGATTTCTTGACAATTACAGTTATCCTCCTAAAAAGAAATAGGACCCCTGTGATGTAGTGAGATAACCCTGAATGTTCTTTGAGTAAAGATTGGCTTGATCAATTCTCAGGAATTTTGTATATTATATTTTCTCTATATGTCATCTATTTCCTGAGTCCTGAGTGTGTGACCTCACTGATGAACTATAAATTTATCCAAATGTTAATGAGTAGGATGAGTAATTTGGAATCCTTAAACTATGAATTCTAGATACTTCTCTCTCCTTTCTACAGGTTCTGCAAAGGACAGCCTTCGCTTCTTGATGCTGCCTATTTACTACACTCTCAGTCTATGAAACCCAAGTTATATAACCCAAGCTATATAACTACCTGACCTAACTAATCCTCCCAATTAATATTTGGATAAGTTTATAGTTTGTCAGAATAGTAGGGTTGAACTCAAGAGTTCAACCCTCTTTCGCTTGGGTCCAAGATGGTTTCAGGCCTTTGCCATAGACAATTTAATAGCTTGCCAGCAGTTTCTCTTCAAAGCAGTCAGGACACATGCTCAGGACTCAGGAACATGGTTAGATGACAAATTGGAAGATGAAGTAGGTAGGATCTCAAAACCAGGATATTAGGACAGCAGGACAGGCAGTTTTGTCTCCACCAGGAAAAGGTAGGCAAACTCCCACTTTGCTCAGACAGGAACAAGCCACAGGAAGTTACCCCTCTATGTTTTTCCAGGGACAGGAACCAAAAGCCCTCAACTGACCCACTGTATCTTTTTTTTTCTATCTTCACCACACTCTAGAAGAGGGTCCTTATAGTTCTGTAATGTGCAGCTAGTAAGCACCTCTTTGCAAACTCACTGTTTGCAAACCTTTCCTTTCCTTTTCCTCCTTACACCTCTGACCCAGTAATACAGCTACTAGGTCACTATCCCAAAGAGATCGAAGAGAGAGAAAAAGTATCTATCCTGTACAAACCATATCGATAACACCTGTTTTTGTAGTGTCAAAGAAATAGAAACTGAAGGAATGTCTATCAATTGGGGAATGGTTGAACAAGTTATGGTATATTATTATAATGTAATGCTATTGTGCCTTAAGTAATGACAAATATATTATTACAAAAATTCCTACAAAAAACTTACATGAAATGATATAAAATGAAGTGAGAAGAAACATGAGAACACTGCATACTCTGCAGTAATTATGTGTGATGATCAGCCATGAATGACTGAAATGTTTCAGAAATATAAGGATCTAAGATCCAAGAGAACTCCAAGGGTAAAATGACAAAAAAAGGCTATCTACTGCTACAGCAGGAATAGATGAAGTCTGAATGCAGAATGAATGATACTATTTATTCTTCATTTACTTTCCTCCATTAATTGTCCTATAGGGTAAACATTACAACTTCTTATACAACCTGATGAACATGGAAATGTATATTGTTGAACATTTGGGCAACCTATATCATATTACTTAGTATCTTAGAGAAGGAAGAGAGGGAAAAAACAGATTGCAAAGTGTCAGAAAAATTGTTAAAAATCATACTAACAAAAACCTTTGAAAAAAAGATTTTTATAGAAAAACTTACCTTAAGGTTAAGAATACTTGAGGTAAAGTCCTCCCTCTAATATATATTGACTTTATGACCTTGGGGAAGTCACTTACACTCTCAGACTCTACAGCCACCTGTCCAAGTCTTTAAGTTGAAGAAAAATTGTCAGACTTACATTGTAGAAAAATTTTAGGTGGAGGAGGTTCCTCACAAAGAGTGCCCTAACTCTTTAAAATCATAGGTCCAAGAAAAATGGGTACCTGAGTAAATATGAATTATGCTTAATAAAGATAAAATCAATTTCAATATCATACAAGAGGCACTCATGAGAAAAAAGATAATTTAAAAAAGTATTAATTATTATAAAATCTATTACTTTCCTCAAATTTGATAAGGTAATTGGGATTATAATGTTCATTGACACAAACACAAGATATTGAGATTATGCTTATAAAAGAAAAAATGTCTTAGTAAAATATACTGATATTAATAATAAAATAATGACTTGCTTCTTTGTCTATCAGTGAACAGACACATTGAACTAAACTGTGGCCAGACTTAAGCATTATTGACAACTAATTAAATCCTGCTTCAAGAATTTAATGGAATTAATTACTCTAGGATTTTAACAATCTACAGCTCATTTATTCTACTGACTTTGCATATAGCAACTAAATTGATATTCCAAAGACATTTTGTGACTGAATTATTCCTTGTCTTCTAATCTCAAACTTCCACTGATAGAGATCACTACAATGCAGGGCTATTCATTATACTTTTGGACAATTATAATTATTAAGCAGTTTTTTCATTACATCAACCTGAAATATACCCCTCTACAACCTCTATCTATTCATTCTGTATCTGCCCTCTGGGAAGAGGCAGAAATAGTCGAATCTGAGGCACTTGAGCCTAGCTAGAATTACAAACAACGAAGTTCCTGTCTAGCCTCAGTCCCTAATAGTTTTTTTTTTTTATTCTGGACAAGTAGTTTAACCACTGTCTACCTCAGTTTCTGCAAGTGTTAAATAGGGATAATATAGTATCCTCCTCCCAGGGTTGCTATGAGTCCTTAGCATGGCACAGTGTAGGAAATTAATAAATACTTATTCCCTTCTCTTTTCCCAATCTCTGTTCTATAAGGCAATCTTTTAATCTTATAGCAATCATGTATCTTTATATTTATTTTCTTGGGGGTAATTAAAAAATTCTTCAGGTAATTTTCATTTGTCATAGTTTCCTGTCTTTTTGTCTTTGTGCTTTACCTCACCTAGCTATTCATTCTAAAGAACTGAAGAAAACTCTACCCCATTTAATCTTTCTGGGTCCTATTTTGCTTATCATTAAAATCAAGAGGTTAGACCAATGAATTCTGAATTCCATTGACAATTCAGATTTAACTGGGGTTAATCACTGCAGCACTTGGACTGAATCTTAATCCATATATTGTATATATTGTTGTGTGTACATTAAATAATTAATAGATAAATAATAAGTAAATTTTAAAATTTAAAATTCATGATAAATTAAAGAAATAATAAATGACTAAGGGATGAGTGAATATATGTATATATGTAGGGGGTTTTGTGTTTTTCCATATATAAGCATGCATGCACAGACTCATAATATCCTTGTATAATATATATTAATCTGGGGCAGTTAGGTGGCACATTGAATAGAATGCCAGGCCTGGATTCAGGAAGACTCTTCTTTGTGAGTTTAAATCTGACCTCAGACACTGACTAGCCATGTGATTCTTGGGAAGTCACTCAACACTGTTTGCATCAATTTCCTCATATGTAAAATGAGCTGAAAAAAGAAATGGAAAAGTGTTCCAATACCTTTGTCAAATGAGATCATAAAGAGTCAGATACAACTGAAAATTACTGGAAAAAAAAATATATAGATCTGTTTCTCCTATTTTAATCCCTTCATTTGATAGCAAAGGCTTCTTCAAATTAACGACTATATAGTTAGTTAGTAACCTTATACCCACACTAAGAAAGAGAAAAAGTTAAATATATTTAATGCATGAAACTTACCTGTCAAAAGAAGCAGCATTAAGAAATATTCTTTACAACTAGCTAAAAATGAATGAAATTCTTCCACCTCCAAACATGTATTCAGGTTAGCATTATAGTGCCCCATTTCTCAAGAATGGGGTGTTGGGCCACTTCAAAGTTAATTTTTTTCTTTCCCTTTTTACCTGGCAAAAATTATCTCTGATGTTTTTAAGATGCTTTCTCTTTTTGGATGAATACCAAGGCAAGTTAACAAGAATATATTAAGCACTTAAATGACAGCAGCAGTACTACAAACAAAATATAAATAAAAATGAAAGGTAAACTCTGATCCTAAATGAGAATATATTCTAATAAATTAAAGCAACACATTCAAGGTGTAGCTAAAAAGAGAAATAGGAAAGATAAAATAAAGTGTTTGTATGGCATTCTTGGTAGCTGAGTTTTAAGAATCAGGCATTGACAATTTATGCCCTTTTACAAAATAAAGGTCCAGGGAATTTGCTAATGGGGGAAAAGACTGTAGAATTAGAATGAGGAGATAGCTGAAGCATTGTTGTAAGGTACCAGGATAATGATTGCAGGGGAAAAATTGTTATATGATTGATATTCTTGTTTCCAACTTTATATATTGGGATATCTGAAGATAAACATTACCCAGAAGGGTATAATCCATAAAAAACAATGAAAATATTTATTAAATAACTATTAAAGGCCACACACTTCATCAAAATGCAGAACATGAAACTGAGCTTAATCTAAAGGAATTTGCAGTCTTGAGAATGATGGAGTTGGAAGGTGTAAAGAAAGAAAAGCAATAATGATGCTATTCAAATCGTCAAAGAGAAAAGTGAATTTAAGTCAGAAAGGTTACCTTAGTTGGAAAACAAGAAACTCAGGTATGAATTACTAATGATGTAAAAAGGTCAGGATTGAGGAACTGACTAGAAATGTGGGAAAAGAATAAAAAAGAATGGATAGAAAAGAATGAAGGATGACTTCAAATATTACAAATTTTAGTGAGCAGAAAAAGATAATGATTCCATTAATGGTAGGAAAGCAAATGAGTCATGAATAGTTATCATTTATATAGTATTGTGAGGATTGCAAAACAATTTTAATAACTTATCTCCTCTGATCTACACAATGAATCTGGGAAACAGATGATATATTTAGTATATTTTTACAGAGAACAATACTGAGGCACAAAAAGATTGTCTTATTGTTCTACAGTCACTCAGATACTAAGTGTATGGAGTCCCAATTTCTATCTACCATTTCACTAATCAACTTCTCAATTAAGAGGAAGAAGGAAGATGTTTTTAGTTTTTGACACGTTAAATTTGAAATATAAGATAGTACATACAAGTAGACAATCAAAATGTAGAATTAGAGGTCTAGGAAAAAGCTGAATGAAGGTAAAGACATTTACTTTCACATTATATGTATAGATAAAATAAATAAAGTCATGGAGTTGGACAGGATCATAAAAGAATAGAGTGTAAGAAGAGATGATGAGAATGACAGGCAAGGCACAGTTATTACCTTTTTGTGTTCAAGGGACTAAAGATATTCAGGAGTCAACCATTAGAAGAAATATTCAGAGAATGGAAGGATACATTGAGTACAGTGTCATAAAGATGTAGGGAAGAAAGCATACCAAAAATAAAATGGGTAGAGTAGAACATTTTCTGATTTATTCAATTGTTAGTTAATAAGGAGGAAAGGTTGATTTCCAAGGGAATCACTTCTCTATTCAGTCTATCTAACAATAGAGCAGTTGTGATGTAATTAATGAACAGAGGATTTGTGCCAATAATGTCCAATCACATGTACTTTAATGTATGGATGCATGTGTTTGTAGTTAGACTTTGAGTAGTAATGAACAAATTTCTCACTGTGTACCAGGATATTATTTCAACATAAAATTATAATTGCATTATTAATTAAAGTATATTTATGGTAGATTACCATGAGCTTTTCAAAAGACAATAAACATGATTTTAAGATATATGAAAAAATATTTTGAAGTATATACTCATTAACTTTGTCAAATAATTATTAGTAATACAATTATTCAACTGATTCCTATATGTAAAAGACATGGATTGCATTTAAAATAACTTCAGTTATAACTTCAGATATAATCATTGGGAGATGGAAGGAAATGAAAGAAATAAACAAAATTATTTTGTATGTATTTTCAGCATTCAAATATAGCCTAGGATGAAGAAACAACTATTTTATGAAATTCTCACTACAGATTTTCTACCAGCAGAGGGTGATATTGAATTATAAACTAAATATTAGTTCACAATTTTGGAGCATTAAATTATTTATATTGAAGGAAATTTTCTTTATCATTGTACAACTTTTGATTAAGTTCATTAATATTTTTAAATAAGCATGTTTTCTAAGGAGTAGTATAAGATTGAATATTTCATATATAAACTATATTCTTGGCAAAAATGAAACCTAACATTTCCATTGCATTTTTATTTTCTGAATTATGATATATGTATATATTTTTTTTTAAATTTTTAACAATATTGTAGAATGTCAAATAATTACATTGTATGGTATCTGTTTTAATTCTTGTTCATGAATGTGGTAAATTTTAATTGCTTACATTGGTTATTTTGTTAATAGTTACTAATGATATTAAGAATGAATATTTTGTAATAGTACATCAAGATTTATTTCCCTTATGTTATTTATAGTTATATTCTCTTATCTTAAAGGAAAGCAATATTTTTAGCAACAAATTACATAATTGAAGAAATAAGAGCTGGCTTATTCAGAGCAGAGAAAAACCAAAAAGTAAAATTAAGAAAAAACGAAATGAAAATCCAAGGCATCTTCAGTTAGGTACAAAAAGTATTGAGCTTAAGTTTTATTTGGTTTACACTAAAACCAGTGAAAGTTTCCAGCTTTTAATTTGGTTTATGACTTTGGAAGCAGTGAAAGAAAATGAATTTAGGCAAAAACAATTCTCCATACATATACATTGTATTCAGATCAACAACCACATTACAAAAATGAAACCCTGATTATTCTTTTTTAGGACTAAGGCTCCTGCCTTCAAAAGTTGGCTTGGTTGACTTTACTGAAAAATAAAAATAGTATATCTTTACTGAAATACATCTCTCATCTAGTATTGAACCTAACTTTCCCACTATTACTCATTTCTTTCAATTCTTTAAAAGAGACACAATTTTATCTTTTCCAAATGATACTGATTACTACTCCTCCAAACTTAGTAGATTCTTTTTTCATAGAAATCATAGAGTTTAAATGAACTTGTAGATCATTAAGTCCAACCCTCTAATTTTTCGGTTGGGGCTTTAAGATTGAATGCCGTTTGCTCAGACAAGATTCATAAAATAAGAATTAAACAGGTATCACTTGTGTAGCGAGAGAAGTTACAAAGTGCACAGAAGATGCGAAGAATTGATTGACAGCCCCTAAGCCTCAGAATTCTCCAAGACCTGGCTGGGTCAGAGTTCTAAGCTGCTAAAGGGACAGGTTTCCAACTGTCTGTCTGGAGCAGAGGGTCAAGCCCGAAGGGTGTGGATTTGGACTCTCCCTGGACAACCTCATCTTGTAAGCTGCTGCCTTAGAATAAGGTCAAAAGGATTGAGAAGGAGATCCCCATACATTCCGGTGGACAGAGCGATTTTGGAGGAGCCTTTCTCTCTCTTTCCTGGAACATCTGAAGACTCAACAGCTAGATTCCTGTTCCCTGATCCACCAAGGGCTCTGTGTGTGAGATTCTGGGTTCCCTATCTTACTTATCCTTACAAATCTTTAGTTGACAAGTTAAGATTAGGAAATTAACTATAGTGGGTTAAATATCTTGGGGAAAGAGTCAGATGCAAACCTTTCCCCTTTCCCCTTCCCCATCATCCCTTTCTTTGTTAATAAACTCATTTATTTAAGTGTGTTTTCCCATTTGTTTAAACCTCTTCCCCTTCCTAAATTCCCCACAACAGTTTACACATAAAATTTAGGGCCCCAACATTAACCCTTCTTAGAAATCAGTTTTGAAGGTCTCAATAACAGGCAGGCACTGTATAATCTGTCCTATATCAACATACCTCAGATCTTCATTATCTCTAAATATTTATGTGGGGGTAAAAAAAGTATTATTTTGTCTATTCTGCTCTATAACCATTTTTATTCTTTAAATAAATTTACCAGTCTTTTGTAATTAATTAAGTGCTAAAGCAGCATGGATTGTCCCTGATATCAAAGATTCTGCCTTGATACTTATTCTTTCATTTATGAATGAAAGAAGTAGGGTTAGCCTCTTGCCCTAAAAGAGGGAACTGATTTGAATTGATGCTCTTTATATAGGTACCCTTGCCATATGTAGAGGCACTACCAGCTTAGGCTTTTTTCACTAATACCTGACAAAAACAATATCATCTCAGTCTTCCATAGCTATTTAATTATGAAAACAACATTAAGTCACAGAGTTAAGCCAGACAACAATCCTCATAACTCCAATATTAAAGGCTCAAATGTGAAACTTTCCTGATAAACCTCTACCTACACCCATACCATTATCATTTGTCAATAACAAATAGAATATTTGTTAAGTGTTTTATTATACAAGATTTAGGTAATCTCTGGAATTTGTACTCACTGACTTTATTTTTTCCAGATTATATGTCAGTACAATTTTCAATATTTATTTTTGATATTTTGCAGTCTATGTTCTCCCCCTCTCTGCCATCTCACCCCATTAACCAAGATGGCAAATAATATGATATAAGTTGTAAATATCATTGTTATATTTTATATAATATAACTAACACATATTTCCATTTTTGTCATGTTTTGAAAGAAGATACTTCTTCCTTATGCCAGAGAAAAATTAATGGGGGAAATAAAGTGAAGAATAGTATGCTTTAATATTCATTCTTTTATCAGTTCCTTCTTTACTGATGGATAACCTTTTTTCATCATAAATCCCCTGGAGTTGATTTGAATCCTGGATCTTTTCATTTCTGATAATAGTCATTTATAGTTGATCACCGCATTTTATACCTGTCACTGGATGCAACATTCCCCTGATTTTGCTCACCACTTCATTTGGTCGATTCAGGTAGTTTTGTGATCATTTTGTTCTTTATTTCATATGATGCAATAGTATTCCATTATAGTGACATTAAAAAGAAGCAGAAATAGAGCCAAGATGGAGGAATAACTAGAGTAGCAGCTCTGTTTCACCACAAGCATCCTCTCTGACTAATATTAAAATATCACCACAAAACTAATAAAGGAGAGAAAGAATCAACAACGAGACAGAATGAAACAACTTTCAAGAAAAGAAAACCCAAAAGATAGGCAGAGACCATCTGTGGAACCAGGGTGAGAGGAGAACAAAGCCATCAAGAAGCTGTAGCAAGGAGTAAATAGCAGATAAAAAGAGTATAATAGGTAAATAAAAGGGCAAACAGGGGTACCCTCTTAAACTTCAGTCCTTCCTTGATGCTATTTTCAGCCTATTTTCTGTGTTACTATTTTACCAGATGATCTGAGGGCTGAGAGCTCTGAGAGCCCCCTCTTCTTGCTGATTCAGTTGACCCTTGAGATCCTGATGGCTTAAGGACTTGCCTCAGTCTTGTGGATAAGATTTTGATCTCATTCTTAACTTGATCAGTTTAAGAGCTGATCAAATTCTAGCCCCAGGCTTAGGCTCAAGCTTTTTGTCTCACTGTGTTCTTGATTCAGTCAAGCACACCCTTTAATGCCCTGTCCTGGAGCTCTGCCCTTAATTTTGGGCAAAAATATGGGGGGCAGGCTCCCCCCAAGAATCTGGGTGTCCTCACCCCAAACCATGGATTATGTCCCCATCCCAAGCCAGACTGGAATTCCTGGCTTTGCTCTGAATTCACACAGATCAGCCCCCTTCAGTCAAGATTGCACTGTGCTGGAACTCTGGACTTCTCCACAGGTTTGAAATTTCAAGGGGTGTGAGTAAGTTTGGATTACTATTTGTCCAGGCAGGCTCTCAGGGCCTGAATGTTCCTTAGGGATTAATTTTGTTGCCAGTGACACCAGATGTGGGGTGGGGTTGGGGAGGTTGTGGTTTGTTCTTGGCTTACTGTTCACTCCCTACCGTATAGCATCTTGCTGCCTCTTGCTCCCCTCTCATCCCAGTGCCCTAGATTGTCTCTGCCTACCTTTTGGGTTTTTCTTTTCTTGAATGTTATTTCACTCTGTCTCCTTGTTGGTTCTTTCACTCCTGTATTCTTTTTGTGTAGGTATTTTGATCTTGGTCAAAGAAGATTCCTGTGGTGATATGGAGCTGCTGCTCTAGTTACTTCTCTATATTGGCTTCACCCCCAGAAGTCAAATTAAGGTAATTTTAAGACTTTTTTTTGCCCAATTATATGGCAATACAACAATCTACATAAAATGGGTGAATATTTACAAAAATATAAATTGCCTAGATTAACAAAAGAGGAAATAGAATACTCAATCCCATCTCACCAAAAGAAATTGAATAAGTCATCAAGGAATTTCCTAAGAAAAAACACCTATGGCCAGATGGATTCATAACTTAATTCTATCAGACTTTTAAAGAACAACTATTCCCAATATTCTAAAAATTATTTGGCAAAATATGCAAAGAAGGAGACTTACCAAAGTTTTTTTAAGACACAAATATGGTATTTATTCCAAAGTCAGGCAGACCAAAAAGAGAGTAATAAAACTACAGATCAATGTCCTCAATGAACATAGATGCAAAAAACTTAAATAAAATACCAGCAAAAAAGATTACAGCAAATTATCCCAAGGATTATTCACTATGACCAGGTGGGATTTATACCAGGAATGCAAGTATGGTTTAATATTAGGAAAATCTTCCACATAATTTATAATATCAATAATAAAATCAACAAAAACCACATGATTATCTCAACAGATGCAGAAAAAGCCTTTGACAAATTACAAAATCCATTCCTACTTGAAAACATTAGACAGTATAGGAATACATGCGCCTTTACTCAAAATAATAAACAGTATACATTAAAAACCATCATCTGCAATGGGGATAAGTTAGAAGTCTTCTGAATAAGATGAGGAATTAAGGAAGGATGCCCATTATCACCTCTAATATTTAATATTGTCCTAGAAATGCTAAGCATAATAGAGAAAAAAAAGAAATTGAAAAGGATTAAAGTAGGCAATGAGGAAACTAAACTATCACTCTTTGCTGATAATATAATGACATATTAAAGAATCCCAGAAAATCAACTAAAAGGCTAGTGGAAATGATTAACAACTTTAGAAAATTAGGAGGATATAAGATAAACCCAAATAAACCATCAGCATTTCTATATATTTTTTAAAAAAATTACAGTAGCATGAGTTAAAAAGAGAAACTATTTCAAATCACTCCAGACAATACAAAATATGTAGGAATCTATCTGCCAAGATAAAAATAGGACTTATGTAAACACAACTACACAACACTTTCCTCAAAATTAAAACTAAATCTAAATAATCAGAAAAACATTAAATTTTCCTCGGTATGACAAGTTAATATTATAAAAATTACAATCCTACCCAAACTAATCTATTTCTCCAATGCCATACCTATTAAACAACTTTTTTATACATGTAGAAAATAATATATAATAAAAGTTTATCATGAAGAACAAAAGATCAAGAATATCAAGGGAAATAATAAAAAAAATGTGAAGGAGGGGAACTTAGCAGTACCAGGTCTTAAACTGTACTACAAAACAGTGGTCATCAAAACAATATTTTATTGGCTAAGGGACAGAAGGATGGATCAATGTACTAGATTAGAGGTAAATTATGTGGTAATTAAAAGAGTGGATGCCATAAACTCTAAGAGTTAAAATGGTTGAGGTTGTAAACTGTAGTGAGTAAAATAGTGGAAGATATAAATTATAGTAGATATAAGAGTGGGTGAGTAAATTGAGACCGCAGAAAATATGTTTTCACTACAGTGTCTTGTTTTAAATCAAATATATAAGGTGGTCGCCAGGGAAATATTCCCAATTATGAATATACCCAAGCCAACTGGGTTTTATAGAGAATTTAATTCATATTACAATGAGGAATTAAAGAAAGAGAGAAAGAGTAAGAAAGGAATAAGTATGAAGGGCTTTGAGCCAACATGGCCTAGACCTGAGTCTGAGAATCTTTTAACATTCACAAGTCTGAGAAATTTCAAGGTTTACAATCCCCTCTGAAAGATCATTGGGAGACTAGTCTCCCCACTAATCATTTAAAATAATCATTTTGTAGTTCTAAATGGACTTCTAACTATAGATATACAGAATATTCAATTTTCTAAGAGAAATTAGAATAGTGAGGGAGGAAATAGAAAAGAAAGAAAGTAAAACCATTGTTTTGCTAGGCGCATTGACAGAAAGTCAAATTAGGGACAGTCCCTTTTGGCATAAATGTGTACATTTACAATAAATGTTCAATCAAAGTTCAGTTCAATCAATCATATCCAAAGTTCATTCTTGATCTTCTTGATGTAGTGTAGGTTTTCCAGCATCTTTGTGCAACAATTCATTCTCTCTATTTAGGAGTTTCAAGCTTCTTTCTTGAAGATCTTTTCTTAAACAAAAATCAAATTGAATTTTATGTAAAATACAATCTTAAACAAAAAATCAACTGCAGCTCCGGATTCATGAAGTTCACGTAGTTTGTGCTGTAACTCCTGTATATAGGAAGCAATAGTAATATCTCCCCCTAATAGTGATGTATATGCAGGGGAAAAAGGTTTAGCCTGTATAGGCGGATGTCCAAAAAGCATCTCAAATGGTGAGGTTTCCTCTAGGTAGGTCTCCTCTAGGCCAGGTTCTAAGATAAAATAGGGCCAGAGGTAGGATTTCAGGACATTTTAAATGTTTCTCAGTGCATAATTTTCCAATCATAGTTTTAAGTTCTTTGTTCATCCTTTTCTACTTTTTGGAGTGGAGACAAAACTGAAAAAGGTTAATTAATATCAACAAAATCAATAGAGTCTAAGAAGAATCACCTTCATTGTGTTTAGTTCATTCCTTGGGCACCCCCCTGAAGGGCACGTTCCTGAGGGTCATTAGTACCTTGAGTATGTTTTGGATGTGCACCATTGCTTATATATTGTTGTTGAGTATTATCATTTTCTTCATTTTGAGCATTGTCATTATTGTCCCAATTCCTATTCCTATAATTCTGGTTTCTAAAGTTCTTATTTCTATATTCATTATGGTTATTTCCATAATCATTATAATTTCTAAAGTTTCTAAAATTGTGGTTTCTATGACCATTATCATCATTTCTATAGTTGTTATTTCTAAAATTGTTATTAAACTGTGTATTTCTTCCAATCATCTTAAGAAAGGCTCTACATTCCATCATTTTGTGGCCCTTCTTCTCACAGAAGTGGCAAGTTACTGATTTATTTGTGAATTCCCACAAAGGGGCTATAGGCTCTCCCTTATTTTTTAATTGTCACTTTAATATTTCAATTTCTTTCTTTAAATCTTCCACTGATGTATCGTCTTCAACAGGTCTTTTTACATGACCTTTATAAACATAGGTTGCTACTCTCCTCAGTTCTTCGAGGTCCATAGAGTCCCAATTAGGACAGCTAGTTTTAAAGTAGTCTTTTACCACTGAACAACAATTCTTAACAAATTGCCTACATATTTGTCTAATGACTCTTTCTCTGGATAAATCAAGGTCCATATATGTATTCCTTACATCAATAAGTCTGTCCATAAACTGGGAGGGTGTTTCATCAATATGTTGTCAGGTTCTTTCAAATTTTGACCATTTTTCAGGTCTATCAGAGCAAGCTCGCATGGCTATCAATAATGCTTCTCTGGCCTGGTTTAGTTTTGTGTGATCTAATTCAACATTTGGGTTCCAATGTGGATCTTCAGTTGGCCAATAATGTCCTCTTCTACCTCGCTTTTCATTAGCCAGAGAGATGATATTATTTTTCTCTCTCTTTGTTAATAATGCTTCTAATAAATTCTCAACATCCAACCAAGTGGGGTCAAAAGTTCTGAATATGTTCTCTAATTTTTTTATAATTAATATTGGTTCATCCTCAAATGATGGCATATCTTCCTTCAATTTTTTTTTTAAAATCCTCAGGGCTAAAAGGTGTTTGATGTCTTACAGATACCAAGTTTCCATTTTTATTAAAAGTGGGTACTTCCCTTAAAGGAAATAAGCTGTCTGAATTATTTGGTACTCCTGTTTCTAGGCTGTTTGCTCCATTCTCAATTAGGTACAGAGGAGAAATAGAAGGGTTTTGTTTTAAATCAAATATATGGTGGTCGCCAGGGAAATATTCCCAATTATGAATCCCAAGCCAACTGGATTTTATAGAGAATTTAATTAATAATACAATGAGGAATTAAAGAACGAGAGAAAGAATAAGAAAGGAATAAATATGAAGGGCCTTGAGCCAACATGGCCTAGACCTGAGTCTGAGAATCTTTTAACATTCACAAGTCTGAGAAATTTCAATGTTTACAATTACCTCAGCAAGTTATTGTTCAATAAACCAAAAGATCCCAGCTTTTGGGACCAAAATACACTATTTGACTAAAACTTCTGATAAAGTTTGAAAGAAAGTATGCAAAAATTAGGTTTAGATCAATATCTTACACCTTATAAGTTCAAAATGGGCAAATGACTTAAATATAAAAATTTAAATCATGAATAAATTAAATAAACATAGAATAGCATACTTATCAGATCTGTGGGAAAAGAAGGAGTTTAAGACCAAGCAAGAGATAGAGAACATTACAAAATGTAAATTAATGAATTTTATTCTATCAAATTAAAAAGGTTTTGTACAAATAGAACCAATGCAACCAAAATTAGAAGGAAAACAACAAACTGGGAAGGCAGTTTTTATAACAAAACTATCTGACAAAGATTTAATTTCCCAAATATATAAGGAACTAAATCAAATTAAAAAAAAAACATTCCCTAATCAACAAATGATCATGGGTCATGAACAGGCAGTGTTTGAATGAAAAAAATCAAATCAATCTGAGGCGCTACCTCACATCTAGCAGACTGGCCAATATGACAGAAAAGAAAAGTAATAAATTTTGGAAGGGATGTGGCAAAATTGAGGCACTAATACACAGCTGGTGGAGTTGTGAATTAATCGAACCATTCTGTAGAGCAATTTGGAAATATGTGCAAAGGGCTTTAAAATAATGCCTGCCCTTTGATCCAGACATGCCACTGTTGACTTTGTACCCCAAAGAGAAAATAAGTGAAAATATTTGTACAAAAATATTTATAGTCACCCTCTTTGTAATGGCAAAAAATCCCTGGAAAACAAAGGTGTGTCCATTGATTGGGGAATGGCTGAACAAATCATGTTGTCTGATGATGATGGAATATTATTGTGCTGAAAGGGATGATAAACTGGAGGATTTCTATGTGAACTCAAATGACCTCCAGGAATTGATGCAGAGTGAAAGGAGCAAAACCAGGAACACGTTGTAAACAGAGACTGATACACTGTGGCAAAATTGAATGTAATAGATTTTCTACTGGCAATAATGCAATGATCCAGGCCAATCCAGAGGAACATAGGAGAAAGAACACTATCCACATTCAGAGAAAGAACTGTGGGAACAGAAATGCAGAAGAAAAACATATGATTGATCAAATAGTTAAATAGGGACAAAATTAGGGTATTTTCTATTGCAGATATGAATAACATGAACAATAACCCAGTGGAAATGCTTCTCAGCTCCAGGAGGGGGAAGGGAAGAGGGGTGGGGAAAAATCATGAATCATGTAACCATGGAAATATATTCTAAATAAATTTTAAAAATAGTATTCCATTCTAATTATATGCCCACATTTTTTTCATCCATTCCTAATTAAAAGACATCCTTTCAGTTTCCTGTTTTTGTTTTTGTTTTGTTTTGTTTTGTTTTTTTTTTTCCCAACACAAGCACAGCAACAATAAACTGCTTTAAAATTCCTTCTGGACAAGGGATGTAATATGATGAAATTGTCCTGTTTATATTCCCTGGCCTTATAATTAAATTGTAAGCATGTCAAGAAATTATATTGTTTTGTACTAGTTTAAAGGGTTTTCAGGGATGTCTATCACCACTGGTCTGAAGGCTTACCAAGCCCTTTTCAGGGCTGCTTATTCACCTTTGCAATCCATATTTCACCTGTGACTCCAACTGGCTGACATATGGCATAGATTATATACCTGGTAAAGCCATGTTAACAGATGGGATAAACCAGATTGATGGTAACTGACAAGCCTAAAACCTGTTGGAGAGTTAGGGAGATGTTTAACTAAAGCATGTGAATATTTCCACTGGTGGAATGAATGGAATGATTGGATGAGAAAATTTTGTTCTAAAAGCTATGAGAGGTGGCTAAATGAGGTGTTATGTAGCCTTTAGAGCAGTGATGGAGAACCTATGGCATGGGTGACAAAGATAGCATGCCTCTGTGAGCATGTGGCCACCTCCCTCCCCACCCCTGAGTTCATCACTATAAAGGCAGAGGATCTTGGGCAGAGATGTTCAATTACTCTTCTCCACTGCACCAAATGACATTTTTTCACATCCCCCAGTTCTCTGCCCAATAGCCCAATAGGAGAACACAGCAGGGAAGATGGGAGGCTCAGGGGTAGCAGAGCTGAAGGGGAGCAAAACCATTGATCCACTTCCCTACCCTTCTCTACTTTCATAGAGGAAATGCCTCACTTCACTTATCTGTCTTCTCAACAGCCCAATAGGAGCACTTTCTCCCTCCCCTGTGTAGGGTTAGGGTATGGGCAGGGCACACCTGACACTCTATGGGTGGGGGCAGGCAAGGGGACTAGGAGGTGGGATAGGGGGTGGGGCCTGACACTCTGTGTCTAAAAAGGTCACCATCACTGCCTTAAAACTTGGCCAAACATCTTAGATGCCAAGATCATCAACTACATTATGGGCCTTCACTATTTGTTTGGATTTTGTCTTGCAATTGGATTTTTATGACTGGAAGAGAGAATGAGGCTGATGATTTCACAACTCTTTCTTACTTAAATCCAATTTATGTTCAAGTCAAGACATAAACCTGTAATTAACTCATACCTCATCAAAAAATTCTTAAAAGTCAGTCTTTCAGTCAGCCTTATATCAAAATTATAATAAAAATTTACCTTATGCCAAGGATTATGGTAAACCCTGGAATTACAAAGAAAGGGAAAAAACAAAATAATTAATCAAAGAGTACCTCTTGGATCCAAAGATCATGCATTTCAAGAGGAGGAGGGGTAAAGGGAAAAGAAATACAGAAATAAATATTTAAATTAATATGCTAGCTACACAAGGAAAACAAAAACTAGATATTAGGATACTGGCAGAAGTTTCCTATAATCCAAATGAACTTCAATGGTATTAAGTTAATTTTAGATTAATATAAAAATATTTATAGACATTCATTTCAATTAAACTGAATGCCTGAAGAGTTGACATAGCTACATTTTTGCTATATTTATCTTCTCTAAAAGTTTCTATGACTGGAATCGAAAGTTGTTAATTTATTTAGGGTTGTTATGCTTAAATTCTTAATTTTGATGACTTCATAAGCTTTAGGAATGAAATTTTCCTCTATGTGAGTACCATCTCTAACTTATACAAATCAAAAAACCTTCCATTACTAGAAGTTGAATTTGTGCAAGTCTCAATAACCAGGATGAAAAAAAATTCCCATTCAGTAAATTATAGTCTCTCAAAACTGTAATTAGATTTAGAGTTCCAGGATTTTAAAGATTACCTTTTCTTTTATGGGATATAGACTTGATCTGTGTTGCCTACCAATTTCAATTCCTACATTTGTTGGCTGACTGTCTGAAGGACAAAACTGAAGCTTTCAAAAGAGGTTTATATATATATTATGTGTGTGTGTATAATTTATATTACATATGACTGGAGTTTGAATTGATTGCGATGAAATTATAGCAAGCATTTACATATGACCTACTATATTCCAGACACTACTCTAGGTATGTTTATAAGCATTATCCCATTTGATGCTAACAAATATTGTAGGAGGTACAGGTTATTATTATTACCACTTTATAGATAAAGAAACCTGAGAGACAGTGATTAAATGAATTGCCCAGGTTAATGCATCTATTATGTGTCTGAGATAAGATTTGTCCTGACCCCTACCTTATCCATCAGTATTATCCCTTATCCATAATTTTAACAGGTAAACTTTTCAATATTCAACTAATTTGTTTATGTTGTCACCCTTTATTTCTAGATCAAGTATATATTTTTTTCTTTATTCTGATATAGAATTTGAAATATTGGTCAGCCTCTAGTTTCTGCCATATTGTTTTCCAATATTCCTAGTGGTTTTTGTCAAATTATGAGTTCTTTCACATCAAAGCTTAGATTTTGGGGTTTATCAAATACTGGACTATTGTGGGCATTGACTACTCTGTGTTGATCAGCTAAAGTATTCCATTTATGGACTACTCTATTTCTTAGTCAGTTTCAATTATTATTGCTTTATGGTATGGTTTTAAATCTGGGAGAGTGAGGCCTCCTTCATTTATATTTTTTTTCAATTAATTCCCTTGATATTATTGATCTTTTGTTCTTTCAGATGAATATAGTTATTTTTTCTAACTCTATGAATAATTTGGGGTAGTTTGATTGGTATTGCACTGAATAAATTAATTAATTTACATAAGATCGTTATTTTTATATTGGCTTAGCCTATTCATGAGCAATTATTGTTGTTGTTTAATTTTTCAGTTTTATAGGTCTGACTTTTTTCTGTGAAAAGTGTTGAGTCCTTCTGAGTTCCTATTCTGATCTTCTTTGTCACTAAAGTGTAACCAGAAAATTAATAATTAATATCATAATAAATGTTTAAAGGGTGATTTCTATAACTATAAAATGTAATGGTATGATTTATAATAAGAATTTAGTCCCAGACAAAAGTTGGTGGATGGAATCAAATTAAGAATGTAGTCCCAGGATAATATTTGAGTTATAATTTAAAGTGTGTATATTTATTTAGAGTGCTTCTAAGTGTGTGATATCATATTAAGTATACATGTTACTATGGTAATCCTAGGTATTTTAATCTATTTTATAATGTATTTTTTTATCAAACTATTTCATGTAAGAGGCTACAGGGACCAGAAGGTCATACAAACATCATGAAGGACAGGAGCACTTGGAGGCCAAGGACCCTTAGAGAGCTCATGGGTGTTGGGAGATTCAATGTCAAAATGACCTGTATGAAGCCTGGGTCAAAAGTGTTCTTATCTGAGGGCAGCTGTGTAGCTCAGTGGATTGAGAGCCAGGCCTAGAGACATGAGGTCCTCCTAGGTTCAAATCTGGCCTCAGACACTTCCCAGCTGTGTGACCCTGGGCAAGTCACTTGACCCCCATTGCCTAACCTTTACCACTCTTCTGCCTTGGAGCCAATGCACAGTATTGACTCCAAGATGGAAGTAAGGGTTTTAAAAAATATGGATAATTTCTTAAAAACTTTCCTTTTAGGAAAAAAAAAATTAGTTGTCTATAGTTTTTATCTTCATAACAAAAATGTCTGACAAATTAAATAAGATTTATTTCATTTAGCAACAGCTCTTTTGTCTCTATATCAGAGAATAATTTTAGCATAAGATGATTTTATTTCAAAATTAAGGGACATGGAAAGACTCAGAGGCCATAGAGCATCATCAGAGTTGCCAAAACCATGAGTCCAGAGAAATGAAAAAAAAATCTCACTTACATCACTATAGAAAGTTGATGGACTAGTAGAC
The DNA here is from genome assembly GCF_027887165.1 of Monodelphis domestica. Lineage (NCBI taxonomy): Eukaryota > Metazoa > Chordata > Mammalia > Didelphimorphia > Didelphidae > Monodelphis > Monodelphis domestica. Next base: position 145,561,694 of record NC_077234.1, on the reverse strand, counting down.
AGATTGAGAAGCACATTTTTTAGATACAACTAAAATGTGAATTTGTTATATTTAATTATGATTCAAGACCTTTCTTTTTTGCCTATCTTCTTTCCTTTCTTCCCTCTTTTCTACCATCTTTTCTTCTTTCCTACTGTTTTTCTTCCTTTACCTTGTTTATGTGTTTAAATTTTTAATTTAATACATTTAAAACATATTTATACAATTTTTAATAATGATGTTCTGACATTTTGCAGTCCATGTTCTCTCACTTCCTCCTACTCTTCCCAACTTCCAGGAGTTTGCAGATGATAGACTGTACATGTGTTATTATAAAAATCATATTTCTGTGTCCAACATACTATGAAAGAAATCATATATTGCTTACACTAGAGAACAAATCACAGAGGCAAGAAAGTGAATAGTGATGTGTTTCAATCTACATTCAGACTGTCAGTTCCTTCTAAGGCACAGAATTCATGATGAGTCCTTTAGGATTGTTCTGGATCTCTGCATTGCTGATAATGCTTAATTCATTCAAAGTGGATCATTATACATATAATTGCTGTTATCTGTAAGATATTCTTCTGATTCTGTACACTTCATTGTGCATCACTTCATATAAGTGTTTTCAGGTTTTGGGGGGATTTTCTGGATCATCATTTCTCATGGCACAAAACTGTCCAATGAAAATAACAACTTATTCAATCATTCCCCATGTGATGGATATCTCTTTGGCTTCCAGTTCCTAGCTACTAAAAATGCTGCTGTAAATATTTTTAGACAAATAGTTTTTTTTTTCCCTTCTATCTTTGATCTCTTTGGATTATAGACTTATTAGTAGTATTACTGGATCAAAGAGTGCACAGTTTTATGACCCAAAAGACATGTTTTCAGATTGCTTTTAGTATATCAGTATCTGTTCCCAGCTCCACTATTAGTATATTAGTGTCTCAATTTTTAAAAATCCCCTCCAATATTAACAGCTTTCCCTTTTTTGGTCATGTTTGTCAGTCTGAGAGGTATAAGGTGGTACCTTAGCAGAATCTTTATTTGCATTTTCTAATTAATATAGGTTTGTAGCATTTTTTGGTATAACCAAAGATAATTTCAATTTCTTTATCTGAGAATTATATGTTTATATCCTTTGACCACTTGTCATTTGTGGGTTATTTTGTATTCTTATAAATTTGACTTAATTCTATATATATTTGAGAAAAGAGTCCTTTCTCAGAGAGATTATAAAATATTTTTCTCAGTTTGTTTTTTCCCATTATAATATTGATTGCATTGGTTTTGTTATACATCTTATAATGTTCCTTGTTTGGACATAAATTCTTCCCTTATCCATCAATGTGACAGGTAAAGTAATCATTCCTTTCCTAATTTATTTATTGTATCCCTCTTTATATGTGCTCATTATGAATAATTTTAATAGCACCAATAAAGCATTTCTTACAAAGGAGGTCAAATCAACTCATTGACCATAGCAGGGAAGAATGAAAGAGGGCAGACATGTGATATTTTATAGAAAATAAATTACAAATGGCTTCACATTTTGTTTTTATCTTTTAAATATAGATGCTCTTAATACCTACATAAGCAATTCACAATATTTCATAGATATGATAAGCAGTCACATCTATTAGTAGTCACAGGTGTTTTCTTAAACATCAGAGCCTTATTAAAGGATTAAGAAAATGGCTTACAAATTCAATAATCTAATATGAACAAATGTTACATTAAACACTTGTATACATATGTAATCTTACTTCATTAGAAATCTATGTATAAACTAATTTTCATTTCATATATTTCAGAAAAAAATTTTAAAAATTACAATCATTTGATCAGATTTACTGTGGATTGTCTTATAATTTAAAGTATAGTTTTCTTATCCAAAGTAATAAATTTCTAAAAGATCAAAAGTTAAGATTCTTCAGTATTTTTTTATTAAACATTCACAAATTTGAAATATTACTTATTTTCTTTTTAGTTCATCCCAATATCCCTATAAATTCAAGTAAGCAGACTATATGTGACACTCCAAAATCTTTTTTTCTTGAGCTTCTATCAGATATTAATATTTATAATATTATTACCAAATTTTGAAAATCTTTTCTAATTAAGGAAGAAAATTATTTCTATTGTCCACCAGAGGGTGGTAAAGGAATAGGAAAAGGTGAGATTCAAAGAACGCAGTATAAGAAAGCCCTAAAATTTCACTGCAGGCTCCAAAGCTTTAGGGGTTGCTTTTAGATTATATATTTTTCTTCCTTCTTTTTCCCAATATTTATGGTGACTAAAATAATATTTGATCCTGAAGAATGATCTAATGAAATTGGCTATGATTTTTTTTTTGGCTAAATAATTGTTTGGACCTGTTGTTTTTCCCTAGAGAGTTTTGGGATTTCTCATTTTCATTTGTCATTTGATACATATTAATATGTAATAGAGTACTTTTGACACTTTCTTTGTTACTCATAGTTACAACATATTATGAGATAATACTTGCCTCATTATGTGACTTCAATTTGGTGCTAATATAGTAGGGAATAGGAGAAAGGGATAAGCATTTATATATTTGACCTTATGCCCTGTCCTAAGAAATTTTACAAATATTTGATCCTCATTTACAACCCTATTTATAGGTACAAAATTTTTATTCTCTTAATAACTGTATAGAATTTTATTATACACAATTCACATTTGTGGAAACTGAGGAAAGCAGAGTGACATCATGAGTCACTTAGCTACTAACTTTTTAAAGCAGGATTTGAGTTCAGGACTTCATGACTCCAGACCCAACACTATTATATCCACTCTGCCACCAACTTACTCTTAAAAGATTATATTTCTTTAGTACTTCAGTTATGGTTTAATTATGGTCTTTGTTATTATTTTGATGGATTTATTGTGAATTAATGAACATTTTTTATTTCCTATTTTTCCTAAAAAACCATCACTGAAAGCATTTTGAGTTCTGAGTTCTCGAGCATGCTATTTCTGTGATTAGGCATAAGTTTTTTGACCTTTCATCTGAATTTTGATATTTTGAAAAGGGGTTAATAGTATTCACACTATCAAAGTTGCAGCAATTTGCAGAAGAAAATGACATACAAACCTCAAGTTGTTCCAAGCTTATTACACTACTTATTTCTATGACTTTGATGAAAACATAATTATACTGCTAGCTGAATAAACACAAATCTGTTTATATCCATTCAGAGCCCTTTGCATTTTATTTCCCTCATTACTACTTATTTTATATGTTTACTTAATCCTCTTATTTATCTATATGCTATGCTTGTATATTAAATTGTTTACTTCTTGAGGGTTGATGCTATTTTATTTTTAATCTTCTTATTTAACCTACCTGATGCAAAGAGGAAAAATATTGTTGAATTGTACTAAAAGACATAAGAATTAAAAAGCAATATTTTCATGTGTCCTAATGGAACAGGACCAGCCATCTGGACCTGATTTAGCCATTTTTGTCTTCTTTAGATAAATTTAAAATTAAATCAGGTAGATCTTTTAATTTTTTCCCATTAGATTCCATCCATATTTCTACAAAGAAATAGCCTAAGCAATCTTGATTGTGAAAAGAGTAACAATTATATTTTGTTTTCATATCGCTCACATTTCCAAATACAGCCTTTCCTCAAATTCCTTTCAGAGAGCTATCCTTTAAACAAAGAATAAAAGTAGGGTAGTTGACAAAACTAACCAATACATCCAAAAGGAAAAACAAAAAGATTTTGAGTAATGGATCATACCACTAGTCCAGAACTTCTACAAAGAAGCAGGTCGAGATGCCTTTTCTTATACTTTTTAGAGTCACTTTTGATTAATTTTTGTGAGATCCAACCTTGTTTGTTGTTGGTGGTGGTTGTTTCCATTTATTTTGTTTTAGCTATTAAGTGCATTATGTTTCTTATTTCTAATTTTATTTATTTCATTTATGCATCAGTTCATAAAGTCTTTTCATGCTTCTCTTTATTCATCATACTTATTGTTTCTTACAGCGTAATAATATTTCATCATGCAGCATTACCATAGCATGTTTATCCACCCCCCAATAAATGGACATTAACTATTCCCATTTCTTTGCTACTACAAATTATTCTCCCTCAAAACATTCTTAAATTTATAGAGGATGCACATTATTCCTTACATACATCTGTCCAAATCTCATGCATCAGAAACCAACCCACTGCCTCAAGGCCCAACAAGTAGTTGTTTAGAAAAAAATAATTCAAGAGAACAATACTATCATCAAAAGTTCAGTTAAGCACAAATGCAGAGATTTATTTCTATCCTCAGGCAATTCCTATGTATATAAATGAAGTATGCATTTTTTTATTTATTGAAGATAGTTGGGTTCTGAAGCAATATACTATTATAGGAATATAAATGAATTATTCATAACCAAAAAAGTTCCTACTATAAGTTTCAGAAGACTTTTCAAAGTTTAATACTAAAAATTTAATATTACTTATTTTACATTTAGATTCCTTCAGCAAGATTTCTCTTAACAAAAATGCCAACATTTTTCACTGAAATGTGTCACTGAGAATATTTCAACTTATGGTTACCATTAGTACACCAGTGCTGACTCTAATCTTCCAGCAACTGCTTTTTAATACTAATTTCTTAGCAGATTGATAAGTTAGACAAATAGTCTTACAGTTTAAATCACAGTCCACGATTTATCTGTTTATCTAGTTGCTGCTACTTTTTCTCAACAAATGTGTCTATTTTTAAAAATGTGTATACTATCTGTGGAAAAGGAAATTTCTATACAACCTACAATATAAAATGAAAGGAATGATTTACTTTTGTAATTATGTTTTCCTAATATTAAAATGAGTTTGCATTCCCAGAGTACATGGATACTTTATGAAAGTGTACATATTGGCAGAGAGAAATCAGCTTGGTATGAAAATCTGTTGGTGTTTGTTTGTGCATGCAGGCCAGCATAGACATAGGTTGGTAGGTAGGTTGCTAGGAGGGTATTGTGCTCATATGTCTGTACAGAGCTATATGTGTGTATATGTAAATATGGGTAATCCAAATGGATTTTAATACATTTGAAATTGAAATGTTTCTCATTAGTAATGTATATCTAATGCCAGAACATCTAATTTCAAAATAATCAAGTTTTTCAGCCTTTTTTTGTTTTCATTTTTCCTTTTTCCTCCAGGGTAAGTTTAAGAAACATCTTAATGGTTGTCTCAATTTTTCACTTTTGATATTTATTTTTGAAAGCATATATCCATAGTATTATTGTGATCTGTGACTGAGTGACTAGGTGACATATCCTTCTGTAAGCATTAATATTCCTCTGTAGAAATTCTTGCAATATTAACCTTAATCTGTCTATCTAGGATACACATTTGGTTGTGTTATAAGACAATACAGTTTGAAAGTGTTAAAGGAAGAATTTTAACTCCTAGATCTAAGAAGCATGCCCTACCTACTACGTTAAATAACTTTTATATATCAAACAGTTTTATTTTATATAGAGGTAGCAGTTCACAAAAATAGTTATTTTTAAATGGAAAAAATATTTGGATAAGTAAACAGTTTAATTTATAATAGTATTGTGATAATTCACTTCATTTTTCCTTCTAATACAGTCTACTCTGCAATTTAAGGCACCCAGGTAGATAGATAGATGTTAAATATTAAATTTTTCACATATTTTAATGAATAGGCCTATTTCCTTAAAAATGTGAAATATTAGTAGAAAACCCAAATTAATCAGGGGATCTTTTAAATAATGTAGATTGTTGTATCTGAGAAGAAAAGTTCTATGTCTAGGCTATCTTTCCATCAGAGAGGTTTCTTTATCATCATCTTGCTGATAGAAACAAGGAGACAAGATAATTGGATGCCCAATCAATGTAAATTACAAAAAAAAAAAAGAAACTGAAAGGACAAATATCTCTTGGAGTAGGCTATTCCATCAATGACTTTACCCCCTTTGGCTTCAAATTGAATTTGAACATTAAGGAAAACGTTAAGTTAAATTAAAATGTGTTTATACCTTTTCCAGGTTCAGTGAAAAGATGAACCTTAATTAGTGATCCATTCATCTCTGAGTTTAAAAATGATTTTACTAAAATTTCAGAGTTCCTCAAAGATGTCATGACCTTTTATTTTTTTATTTGAGTAGGACATTTTCCTTGATAATATGATATAAAATGTCTTTGTCTGATGAATGATGAGTATTCCTAAATTATGATGAAGCCATGCATTCTTCTCCTGTGAAAAGGCAGGATCCTTTCAATACAATTGTATAAAGCATTATCATCATTCTAGGCCTTCAAACTGATTTAACATCCATTATATGGGAACCTGAGTGCTGTAAATGTAATTCCTTTTGAAACATGAACAGAATTTTTACCATTCAAATGTTAAGTGTCCAAAATAATGGTAACTGTAGGATTTGGGCATGAAAAAAATGGCACAGAAATAATCACCACAACTTTACTTTTTATTGCCAGTAAAATTAAAAGTGAATCTATTAACATGAAATTATATCAAGCAAACGTTTGCCAATATTCATTAAGAATATAGTTTTCTCATGAAAAGATAATTACTTTTTTTTTACGTTTGTCCAATGTGTTTTGTGATATTCACTATGAGTACCCCATAGATGAAATCACATCCATTCAAGTATCTGAGTTTTAAAGCCAAGTTTTTATAAGGATGAGTGAAGGACTTACCAACAAAAAGAAGATCAGTGTCTTCTAATCTCCTACTGTGCTCAAATCAAAAGTTTTTATATACTTAGTCCTTCAAGATTTCTATTTCAGAGGCATTAGAGTTTCAGTGTGACTCAAGGTTATTTTTTTTTGTAGCACTTCAAAGGATATATCTCCCATTACTTCATCCCTAGGTTTGAAGATTTTAATTTTTTTCTTTCAAAATCACCTTAGTTATGACTTACCATTTTAATTTTTGAAAGAGGCATAAAAGGAGACAGATGAATTTTAAAACCTGCATAACCATGTCCTACAGACAGCAATATACCACTTAGAGAGTAAAGAGCCTTTTTCCAGTATACAGTCCAGATTTTCTGCCTAAAAATAATCTGACACCTTTTAGAACACATTGAAACAGAACTGGAGACTTTGGTGCACAGCCTGCCTCAGGAAAAAAAAAAAAAGAAAAACAACAACTGTGAAATGAGCATTTCTTCATTTCTTTGTCCATTGTCTCATGAACATTCACCCCCCCCCAATACACACACAAACACACTCATTCACATTCACTTCGGAATCCAGATTTGAAATGAGATTAAATATCTGTGTTCAAATCTTGGCTCTACTACTTATTACCTTGGGCATGCCATTTTCTGAACTTGAGAAAAATAAGAAAATTAGATAAAGTACATTAAAAGGCCTAACTACCTTCTTTAATAAGTTGTGATATCTATAATCTTATATTGTATGAACCCAGTGTCCTTATGCTAACTAAATTCTGGTGTTCCTAAGGTCTATCTATCATAACTCATTATAATCACAGAACTTATATTACAAACTTTTATTCCATTTGTGATACTCATAACTTCCAGTCTACGCTATGGGAAAAGTAATTGATCTTTAAATCTAGTATGTGCGAAAAAATCAATGGGTAATGATTTATTTTAAGTTTCAAAAAAGAAACATTCTTCAAAAGATATGTATTCAGAAACAAGCATTAAAAAAGTCTTTGACTTCTATTTGTTTGTATCAAATACCTCAATATCCCTTTTTTTATGAAGCTTTCTTCCTAGTAAATAAATGTTTAATGTATAATGCAGCTTCTTCAGTTTCATCAATCAGTTACATCATACTGTTACTTGCTTTCCCAGAATGCCTTTTATTTTATCAAACTATTCATCAAGCAGAATGTGCATTTGCAATCTCTAAGTTAGGAAGGGTCAACATTCTATAAAGAGAAACAGTCTTAGTGGGCAAGAGCATTGTCACCTCTGCTTGGCTCTGCTTAATGCTGTATAATCTCAGTCTTTGGCTTCTGGGAATTTATATTCTAAAGAAAGATAAATTTGCAATACAGCATAGTAACACAACTTACAGACTTGGTTTACAGATCAACCATTTGAGGGAAATTTTTTTTTAACTTTCCAACCAACTTGTGAAATATAGTGTGTACATGAATGCAAGGCTAGATAACTTTGGCAAAGGAATCACTATTGTTGGGCTTTTTATTGCAGTTGGTGCAGGTTGATTTCTGAAAATGAGGAATAGCATGATGTCTTTTGTATTTATTGTGAGGAAAACTATGTGGAGGACTTGTGATGGCATGTAATCTTCACAACTCTGAATCATGCAACATAGAAACCAACTATTAGCCCCCTCCCTATCCTTCTTTTATACAGTCTGAGGTTGGAGACTGAAAACTTATCCCGTTATTCATTACTAAAAGGCATCAGTAATGTGGTCAGTAATGAAATACTGTTTTGTAGTATGAATTTTTAAAAAAAAATATTGTATTGAATGAATACTTATTATTCCCCATTCAAGAAGGGGCATGATACTTTGGGAAATGTGTTTGTCTTGGGTAGCTAAGGTGTAACAAAGGATATAGCATTGGGCTTGGAATCAAGAAGACTTACTTTCCTGACACATGGCCTCAGGCATATGATCCTGAAAAAGTCATTTAACTCTGGCTGTCTCAGTTCTCCATCTGCAGAAATGATCTGTGGAAGGAATTAGCAACAACTAAAGATCATCCTACTTATTGATTCATTCATCTAAGGGTTAAAAAAATATTACACTAAAATTTCAGAGTTCCTCAAAGTTATTATGAACTTTTTTTTTTGTCTGATCAAGACATTTTGATGAACAGTTGGATATTACTGAAAAAAGCTGAAAACAATATGTTGGCCTGGGAATGAGGGAAAGTTGGGTTGAATTCTAGATCTATTAATGTAGGGATTCAAGATATGCCCTTTATTATCACTCTCAACTCTAAGCTTGGGATACTATGATTTTCAGGGTTTTAGTTTATATCTAGAGTGACTTCAATGACTTGTGCCAGAATTTGTTTCATTTGCCCACTAATTCTCTCTCTCTTTTTAAACCCTTATCTTCTGTCTATTGGTTTGGTTTCAAAGTCGAAGAACAGTAAGGACTAGGCAATGGCTAAGAGACTCACCTAGCTAAGTGCTATCCAAGGTCATATTTGAACCCAGAACCTCTCAAAAGCAGGACTTGTCATCACTAGGCTTTTCTCCTAATCCACTGAGTCACCTAGATGGCCCCTTAATACTTCCCTTTCTAAGCCTTTGCACTGAAAAGGTGAGAGGAAGGAGATTGGCCTGATTTTCATATTTTTCCTCTTCTTTTCCCAAATAATGTAGTTAGAGCAAAATTTTAAGGTTTATTATTTGTTGTTAACCAAGGAAACTGCCCAACTATGGAAAGAACAATTTTAGAAAATCACTGTTACATCTATTGCAAAGATAACAAGAAGTGAAATTGCTAATACTTATATTGAGGGTAAGAAGTAACATGTCATATCTTCTCTGGGGGCCTTTAATTTCTTTGTCATATTAGTAGAATTTATTTCCTCTTTCTGCATTTTTCTTCCATTTTTTCAGGTCATATTGTTCTTCCCTGTTTTGTTTGAATGTTTACTTTTTTTTCACTCCTCCATGGAAAACAAAATATGATGAACCAACAAAAATTAATTAGCAATGGGAAATGGGGATGATTATTCTTCTTTTTCTCTCCATACTACCAAAGCCTGCCTTGCTAGAAATAGTGAAAGAGCCAGTTCAATTGTTAGTTTAGCCAGTATGTTGACCATGTATAGTATAACATATTATGTCTATAATAATTCCTTCTATCAACCAAAATCACAGTTAGTCATTTGTGAGTGCCATAGCATAAAAATAAGGAAACAATTATAGAATAATACTAAATGACTGACAGAATAAAAAAATGCAGTTAGCCTTCAGAATTCCATAAAATGGAATCAGAAATTATTAGTTGTGCAAAGTTAGAAATGAAAAGGCCTGAAAATTCTGTTAATTTGCCACCCATTTCACAAAGTGAGAATTCTTTATGTTGTTTAAAAAAAAAGTGGTCATTTTAAGTCATACTCTTCTTAAAGAACTCTAATTTGAGATAGTCAAACAATATAGTGTTTGAATTATATTTTGATACCTAGTTTATTTCAATATAAATCCCAGAATGTAATTTGCTCACTTTAGATATGCTAAAGTTCTTGTTCTTTGTGGCAAGGTAAAAAAGCATTACCTTTTCTTTTCTTTTTTTTTAATCAGGCCCTTTGGGAAATAAGGTATGCTGACAGTTGTGGGTTTTATTAGTGAAGCTTCACTAACTTTACCAGAATTGAAGAAACTGATAAGCTGATTTTTCAAAAGGATAATTCATTCTAGAGAATGTATTAGTGAGAGATTTTAAAAAAAAGGAGCAAAAAACTGGACTGAATTTAAAGAAACTCATATTCCTACAGGATCTACTTAACTTATTTTTTCCTATAATTATTATTTTTACAATATTGCTTTGAGTTAGCTAAAATAGTAAAAAAGTTAACAGTGTACTTACAATAATTTATAATACTTAAAAATATGAATTTTAAATATTGAGAACATGTTTACATAAAATAAGATTGAAAGCATTATTAGGAATAAAGTAATAACATCACTTTTTCAAACACCTATCTTTTTTAGTTACCTGAAATGGATTCCAATTTCCATTATTATTATACTTTAGGTATATGGAAAGGAATAATGAAGCATAGAACATATATTCTATAACACAGGTCTTAAAACTTAAAAAAAAAACGGTGAGCTGAAAAAATACGGAGCTTTTAGGAAAGCAGTAACATTTTCTTTCTCCTGTAGTGGCAGCCCAACCTTTGTTCATTAAAAAGCTAGAAGAATTTTATTTATATCCATAATTAAACTGAGGGGGTTGGACTACCTGGCCTTTAAGGTCATCTCTAGACCTGTGCCCCAATGATCTCATAAATAGAATTGCTCAGTGATCTGTAATTCCATGAAAAGGAATGTTTTTAGAAATCTGTCACCTATTTCAAAAACCTGAAATACTGCTAGATCCCTCACTCCATCGATATTATGCTACTTTTGGAAAGCAACCCAATTAAAAGATAACTGTTTTTCCTTTGGATGAATGAGATTAGCCTTTTGCTAGTCACCTTAGATAACATGCCAACAAATTGAGACTTTTCTTGAAAAGTCAAATTGCTGACAACTGTATTACCTTCATTTTCCCATTCAACTTATGGGAACCTAGTTTAAGGCTCAGAATAATGGTCTGCCAATTTCCAAGTGTTTATTAAATTTCAAGCTCACCAGGAGGTTTGAGATATGAAAACTTCAATTTCACTTCAAAAATCAAAACAAAGAAAATAAAATGTTTTTTTTTTCCTAGAACACACACACATACCAGGTTAGAACATAGAAATATGTGACAGATTTGAGAATTTAAAATATAGAAATATTCTTGGCCCCTGCTTCCATTAGAAAAATCATTCATTAAAATGTTTCACTAAATAGTATACAATGCTTCCCATACAAATTCCCTTACCCTATGGTTAGTATGCAAGTAGTGCAAAAGAGGGTGGGAGGGGAGAGAGGGAGGTGAGACCATTTTCAGAAAGAGGAGGAGTTGAGCAGTCCCAAGGTGGAGCTGTCTCTTGTATTAAATGACACTGGCAGATTAAAGCTCTCTGATGGGGAAGGGCTTAAAGGCTGAGTCAAAAGCCAAGAAGTCTCTTTATTTATGCCTACCTCCCAGCCCTTGGCAATCTGACTAATAACAAACTGAGCTAACAAGAAAGACTAGAAAGAGAGGAAAGAGAACCTAGCTGCAGCTCGGATCTGAAGCCCAAGAAAGCCAGAGTGATCAATTCAAGCTCTGTTTAACATCTTGTTTATTTACTGCTTTCGGAAGCTTGCAAATGGTTAACTATATGCAGAAAAAGTCAGCATAGCTGGGAAGTATGCTGTGAATTTTAATTGAGGAAAAAGGGCAACTGCTTCAGGATGGTGGGGCATGGACTGTGCCTGACAGCTTTTCAGTAAAATGTTCTGCGTTTTGTCTCTTGACCTGGAGTTTTCACTTTGCGATGCTGCAGCTATGTCTGGACTTGCAGGAAAGTGAAATGTAAGAAGACATCCCAAGGTGGTGGGTTGTGTTTGTCTATTTGGTGTGTTTTGCATTTTTTAACAAAAGAACCTGAATTATTCCAAACAGCTTTTCCAACTGTGCATTTTGTTACTGACAGTGTCAGAAGTGTCTGCTGTACAGGTAAGTGAACGTTTTAAGTGGCTTCCAACTAGTTTGGCACAAACTCTTGCAGTTTCCTTCATTAACTGATTTGCTGCCTTTGTGCTATTTGTGGGTAACTTTGCTTTAAATGATGTTGAATTTCCCAGTCTCAGGCACTGGCATTCCTAATATAGTACCAGATGCCTGCCTTCTGAGAGGAGACATTTAGTAAAAACAGCTGGCTGTGCAGAAGAGTTGGGATAGGGGCAGATTATAGGCTACAGTTGGATATTGTGAGCTAAATGCATGCTTCTTCCTGGTAAATATTTCTAAATATCCTTGATTTCAGTATGAGTAACAATTACCAAGCTTGTTTACCGTTTATTCTACTGCTTGGAAACATTCATTTTTTTTTACAATGGTATAAACAGGAAGGTATTTAAAATGAGGTTCAGCCTTATGATTTTTTGTCAACTATAACCAATTTACTATATAATTCCTCACATTTGACTAGTTCTGAAAGCATGAAAAAGAAACCTTTGGGCTCCCAAGGTCTCTCCCTCTCTCTTTTTACTAAGACTTTGCTGGATGTAATTTCTATAAGATGTAAAGGAAAATGTGGAATGAACATCTGGAATTTATCTTCTGTTTTCCGAAAGTACTTCGCCTCACGGAATGGTTCATTATATTTCCTCCTATTGCATGTAAAAGGGGCTGGGGGGGAGAGAGGCTTCATTGTTTGTTGTTTTGAGTGAATCCCAACTTGTAGACTGAACTACATGTTGCTTGGTACAAAGACTGAAAGTATAGTGAATATTTGTCTTATGTTCCTATAGGACTCAAAAACATTTCAGCATCCAAAGCAATTCCTCCCAATATGTTGGGTTTTCTATAGAGAAGGAAAGAGGTTTTTTGATTTATTTTAAATTTTATTTCTGTACTATTGTTAAAAGAATAGCTAGCACTTTAAAAATAAATAATTTGTACTCTCATTAAGTTTCTGCCTTGATTGTTTTTTTTTTTTTTAATTTTAGACTGTGTGTCTAAGGAGGATGTTATTTTGTGTGATTTTTATTTTAAAGTTCTGTTTCTTCTATGAATGTGTCATTGTTCAACCAGAAAAGGGCAAGTAATACAACACAGTGAATTAGCCAGTATGATAGCATTGTGTGTGTGTGTGTGTGTGTGTGTATTATATTCCCTAACCTAGCCTACAGATAGCATTAAAACCAACATTTCAGAAAAGTGAATAACATGAGGTCAGACCATTGCCAACTGATTCTATAGACTAGAGTGATTCAAGACTTCTGTGATGTGTTAAAACACTTGAATCTCCTTTAATGAAATATCCTATGGAGTGTTATTCTGGGTTCATTTTCATTGTCAATTTCCCAAATCACTCCCATATTCTCAAATGCTTCAAATAGAGTACAGTTAGTTTCACCTCTGTAAAAAAAGAAAGTCTTGTTAAGCTCTTAATAAGCCAGAACATCAGCTTGTTAATTATGTGATGACATTCAGCACCCTCTAGTCTGTTTCAAAACTATGCTTGGGGAGGTCAACTGGCATTTGCTAGTAGGTTATTTGAGAAGCAGTTTCTGTTTTCTGTGTCTTAAGTATAGTAACCTACAGAGTGGAAAGGACTGATGTTCAGTGTTTCTTCTTAAAGGCTTTGTGACAATAGATTGTAAATAGACCCATGATTTTATTATTAAAGCATCCAAAAACGACTCTCAGTTTGAAATGTGATCATCTTCATTTAAAGTAGCCTCATGGAAATCTTGCATGAAAGCTCTCGAGCACATGTTTCTGGTCATGTTCTGCTCTCTCAAAGTACCTTACACAATGAAAGCCTAATCGTAAAGGGGCTCAGCAGTAATCTATGATTTTAACCACGGACAGTGGTGGCATTTCCCTAAATTATGACTTTCCTGATCTCTTGTGTTATGGACTTGGAAATAATTGTCTCTGCAGACTCCAGCAGAGGTTTAGGGTACTCTTGACACCATTTTCAGACAATTGAAACAGCAAATGTTATTGCCTGGATCAAAAGTTCTTTCAAATTGCACTTTGCCTTTCTGCGCATTTATCTTTCAGGACTGGCTAAAACCTCAGTATTTTTTTCATATTTTTAGTCTATAAATCATCTTGCTTGGAACAGAAAGAAGTCAGTATGGTTCCAAACATATTTAACTCAAACATTTCAAGTCCCTGAAAGTTTTTATTCAGTTGTATGTTTTAGTATATATCAGACATGCATTTTACTGATGAGGATTTTATATAAAAGATAGTTCATTTCAATGTATTTTTATTTCAGTTTTATAATCTGAGGATGGTAGAATTAATAGGTCAGGTCTTTACTCGTTTCTTAACAAGAAATTTGTTTTAGTATATCTTTAAGATTTTCAAAGAAAGAATATTTTAATGTTTAAATCAGCAAATGACAGTTTGGAAATGTATGAGAGAAAAGGCCATTCACTACCCACACTGAAGTTCCATGTTATTCAATTTTTATTTTGCAGAATCAGAACCCATTGGACAACAACATGAAGCTTTGGATTCATCTACTATATTCAGCTTTGATTGCCTCAGCTTCTATACAGTCTCCACCTGCATTGTCACCAGTTAGAGGATCTTGTGATTCTCTGTGCTCATGTGAGGAAAAGGATGGTTTACTGCTTATAAATTGTGAGAAAAGAGGCATCAAGACTTTATCACAAATAAATGTGCCACCATCAAGACCTTTCCATCTATTTTTAGTAAACAATGGATTGACTACACTACACACAAATGACTTTTCCAGTCTTAACAATGCCATCTTAATACATCTTGGATTTAATAATATTGTGGATATTGAGCCTGGTGCATTTAATGGTCTTGGCCTTCTGAAGCAGCTTCATATTAATCATAACTCTTTAGAAATTCTAAAAGAAGATACTTTTCATGGTTTAGAGAACCTGGAATTTCTTCAAGCAGATAACAATTTTATCACAGTGATTGAACCAAGTGCCTTTAGCAAGCTTCATAGACTAAAAGTCTTAATTTTAAATGATAATGCCATTGAGTTTCTTCCTCCAAATATATTTCGCTTTGTCCCATTGACCCATCTGGACCTCCGTGGGAATCAGTTACAAACATTGCCATATGTTGGCTTTTTGGAACACATTGGTAGGATACTGGACCTCCAGTTGGAAGACAATAAATGGGTCTGCAATTGTGACTTGTTGCAGTTAAAGACATGGTTGGAAAATATGCCTCCCCAGTCTATCATTGGTGATGTTGTTTGCAGCAGCCCCCCATTTGTCAAAGGAAGTGTTCTAAGTAGACTCAAAAAGGAATCTATCTGTCCCACACCTCCAGTACATGAAGAATATGAGGATCCTTCCGGCTCATTACACCTAGTAGTGACCTCTTCTATAAATGACGGTCATATATCAACCAAGATGACATCTATTTTAAAAAGTCCCACCAAGGTACCAGGTTTTGTACCTTATGCTACAAAGCCATCTACTCCAATTCCAGGGCCTTATTGTCCTATTCCTTGTAATTGCAAAGTCCTTACCCCATCAGGACTTTTAATTCATTGCCAGGAACGAAATATTGAAAGTTTATCGGACTTAAGGCCTCCTCCCCAAAATCCTAAAAAACTTATTTTAGCAGGCAATATTATTCAAACTGTAATGAAATCTGACCTGGTGGAATATTCTACTTTGGAAATGCTTCACTTGGGAAACAACCGTATTGAAGTTCTTGAAGAAGGATCCTTCATGAATCTCACCAGATTGCAGAAGCTCTATCTAAATGGTAACCATCTGATCAAGTTAAAGCGGGGTTTATTCCTAGGGCTCCAGAATCTTGAATATCTATATCTTGAGTATAATGCAATCAAGGAAATACTACCTGGGACTTTTAATACAATGCCCAAACTTAAAGTCCTCTATTTGAATAACAATCTTCTCCAAACTTTACCACCTCACATTTTTTTAGGAGTTCCTTTAACCAGGATAAACCTCAAAACAAACCAGTTTGCACATTTGCCCGTGAGTAATGTCTTAGATGAACTGGATTTCTTGATCCAGATTGAGCTTGAGGATAATCCCTGGGACTGTTCTTGTGATTTAGTTGGGTTACAGCAGTGGATTCAAAAACTAAGCAAAGATGTTGTGACTGATGATGTTCTCTGCACGTCCCCAGAGCATCTAGATAAAAAAGATTTAAAGTCATTGAATAGTGAACTTTTGTGTCCAGGCCTAATTAATAGCCCATCCCAACAAACCCATCCTAGTTTTATAATTGTTACTACTCCTTCCACCACGACCAATACTGCAGATACCCTTTTAAGATCACTTACAGACGCTGTTCCCCTTTCTGTTTTAATCCTGGGTCTCCTCATTGTGTTTATTACCATTGTCTTCTGTGCTGCTGGAATAGTCGTTCTTGTTCTTCATCGCAGGAGAAGGTGCAAAAAGAAACAAGTAGATGAGCAAATGAGAGATAGCAGTCCTGTGCACCTCCAGTATAGCATGTATGGTCATAAGATGACACATCACACAACTGAAAGGCCCGGTGCATCAATGTATGAGCAGCATATGGTGAGCCCAATGGTTCATGTCTACCGAAGCCCATCTTTCAGCCCCAAACATCTAGAAGAAGAGGAGGAGAAAAATGACAAGGATGGAAATGACTCAAAGCATCTCCAGAGAAGTCTCCTGGAAAGGGAAAATAATTCACCGCTCACAGGTTCAAATGTGAAATACAAAGCCACAGATCAATCAGCAGAATTTTTATCCTTCCAGGATGCCAGTTCCTTATATAGAAACATCCTAGAGAAAGAACGAGAACTTCAGCAACTGGGGATCACAGAGTACCTGAGGAAAAATATTGCCCAGCTCCAGCCTGAGATAGAGGTGCATTATCCAGGAACACATGAGGAGCTAAAATTAATGGAGACATTAATGTACTCCAGACCAAGGAAGGTGTTAGTGGAACAGACGAAAAATGAGTATTTTGAGCTCAAAGCTAACTTACATGCTGAACCTGACTACTTAGAAGTCCTGGAACAGCAAACATAAGACTACACTTTGGGGGTTTGGGCAGGAATGCTGTGATTCTGTCTAAAGTCAGAACATTGTAAATAAAAGTGCCTTAAAATAGTGTATTATAAATCAGAACTTAAGCACAGCAGTAGTCCTGGGATGGAAGGGTGTGTGGAGAAAAAGAATGAAACTCAGGGATCACTGGGAGAAGCCATTGCATTGTTTTTCAGGCGATTTATGTTACCCCAAATAAAATCAAACCTTGTATGTAATTAATTATGCAAGGAGGATTATCATTCTTCTAGATTTTTTAAAAGGTTTTATGGGCAATCTTCTTACATACACTATTTGGGAACTAATCATTTTCTGTTGAAATCCTCTCCTCAATTATTTAGTATGAATTGGAGTATATCCCTAAGATATACCTATACTGGCAATTTAAAAGTTAAGAAGTATATTGATTAGATGTTTAGTCCATCCACTAGAGGGGTAAATATTGTTTACAATTGCACTTATTTTCTCATGTTGAGTACAGAACTGGAATCTGATTAGTCTAAATAGTGACAGCATCAAAGGAGAGAGGTAGCCATGTATAAATCCAGAGGCATGAAAAATCCAACATTTTTGGGAGCCATTTATCCAACACCACTGTGAAGGGTCTCAATCATAAACAAAACAGAAACACTGAAAGGTTTTTGGGGAAAGAACTAAATCTCTTATTTTTCTTCACATAGTGGTTATATCCAAGTTTGGACAATCTCATTTTCAATGCTGCTGTAATCTGTTATATGATCACTTGTGTTCAATTTCAATCCTCAGTCTGAGAATCCACTGTAAATATATTTAGTGCAAGTAAGTTTGGTTTCTTTCATAGCAGTGGCTTCTGCGGTGGATTTGATTGTTCATGAGAAAATGAATTTCACTGTGGCCATCAATTTAAAGGTGTAAAACAAAAACAGGGTTGTGGGTGGAGATTATTGTTTTCATTTTATTTGTAAATATTCAAGTCAACGGTTTGCCACAAATGAGTAGCAAAAGACATGGATAATGGTAAGTTGTACAAAGGAATTAGAGTGTGGAGCACTGCAGCTTTATTTTACAAGAAAATATAGCTAGATTTCTATAAACTATTTATTCTGTACAGTTTTGTATATATTTTTTGGTTCACAAAAAATAATTATTCTTGGGTGCCTTTCAAGGGAATTACTCAGTATAAATAAAACTAAACTGAAAAAAAAGTCTTCTTAAAATTTGCTTTTTTAAAATTCACTCTGATCTGCAACTCAATAAAGTCAGGAGTCCAAAATGATGCTTCTGTCTGTTGTCATGTACACAGAAGCATCTTGTTCACAGTGTGCAAAAAGGCCATTCAATTTCTGTGCATGATTGACACTGTGCCAAACTGAAAATCTGACCAGAATTTTCCCCCTTCAGCAAATCCTTTTCACATTTAATACACATGTTGATCATTCCTATTTTCTCTCTTCTG
This sequence comes from Monodelphis domestica, assembly GCF_027887165.1. Lineage (NCBI taxonomy): Eukaryota > Metazoa > Chordata > Mammalia > Didelphimorphia > Didelphidae > Monodelphis > Monodelphis domestica. Next base: position 145,542,912 of record NC_077234.1, on the reverse strand, counting down.
GTTGTCTAATCTGTCATGCAATAGCATTTCCTAGAGTAAAACAAGTATCAGTGTTAGCTGCTCAGAGATATGCAGGGCTCTTGTCTCAGAAGCAGCCAACTTCTGTTTTCAAATCAGCACACAGGTCACTGCATGGTAGGAGAAAAGGGCAGTTTTGTTGACATGCATCAGTTATTGAATTTCTTTCCAATGTTTAACTTATTACTGTATATGCTAGAAAATATTTTGCTCTCAAGACTCAGTGTACCACTTTAGGCACAAATGAAGCTTTCTCAAACTGGCTGAAAAGTGATCAGAATGATAAGTCCACAAAGGGCTGAATAAGCTGCAAAGGGTGATGGCTAAATAGGCATTTATCATAAAATCCCTTCCCTGCATTGCTTTAACGAATCATACCATTTTGATTGAGAACATAATTTAGTCACCTTTTGGAAATTTTTGCTTTAAAATATCAGTAATCGCCTTATATACAGCTATTAAGAAATAGGACAGTATCCTTTTTTTTAATTAATCATTTGTTTGTTTTAAGATCCATTATTTTCCAGAGGTTAGGCAAAAACAAATATAATGGGAAACCCTTTATTTATTTTTGTAACACAAATGTTTTCAAGGTAGAAATGTGTGTGGCATAAATAATGATGACTATATTTAACAACAAAGACAACTAAGCCCAGCAGGCAATAGTCAACACCCCACAGAAAGGTTATCCCCCCTCAACCCTGTGCTCTCCCACACACAAACTCCCCAGCTCACTTTTCTAAACGCTGTATATTTCAAACAGCAGGACAATGTATATGCAGAATTCAGGCCTTTGCATGTTTATTCATAAGTTGAGAGTCTGCCAATACTTGCTGATTCAAAACAGGTACATAAAGGTACTTAGGAAGATTAATAAAATTTCCATGCCTGGAGGACCCTTGGAATATATCCATGGTGGCAGATAGAGGCATGTCCTCAAGATCATTTTTTTGATGTTCTTGAGAGCTGTTGGGTTGGGAGGAAGAGGGCTTTTGCCATTTTTAATCTCACTTCTCTGTTTATTTGCAACTATTTTCACCATTCACGGACAGTCAGAATTAAATGACTTTTTCAAACGTTTATTTTTCTTAGGTATATGCTGAATATGCTGAACCAAAATCTACTGAATTAGCTTCATATCCCTCATGTTTAATACAATAAAAAATGCTTGATAATTTTTAGTAAAACTTAAATGTAGAACTTAAATATTTCACCCCAAATGTTGTAGTTTTCTTTAAAGTACTTTTTCTATGCTTATAATATTAGTGAGGAACAAAATAGTACTGGGGTATGTTGGGATTTATACTTATGGGAACTTGATTAATTAATTACTCTAGAAGAAAACTCAAACATTTAATTTCCTCTTCTCTCTCTTTCCTTACCTATTTCTTCCTTTTCCTCTTAATACAAAATATTTTACCATATTCTTCTGAATCACATAATATAGCAGTTATTTCTACACATGACTGATGGACTGGAATAGTAGTCATCAATCCTGCCCTTGGGCAATATGAATTGGACTTTTGGCTGGCCCTAATGTATTTAGAGTTTGAAATGGAATTTATACTTTATATCTTGTGTACACTGGACTGAAGTCTGCTTCATGCCAATACTACTGTGTATGTGTGTTAGTGTATATATGTCTATGTAGTACGATAAATTAATCAAATTAAGTTGAATTAATTAATTATTGAATAGAACTAGTGAATGTAGCCATAGTATCATATACATAATTATAAGATAAATAAATAAGCTATATTTATAAGTATATTCAGTGTAAAGCAACAGTAGTTATGGTGATTCAAAGTGAGATTCAACTCTCTTTCATTGATTCTCCTCCTGCCCAGCCATCATTTTTTCTTTTGTATTTTTTTTAAGGTTTAAAGTACTAGATGATAAATGATTATCCCATGTCAGCCTTTTTTACCTCCTAGGACTGTGAGTACAGTTCTGGGAAGAAGTAAATCCTTACTTTTACTTCTTTAGTGATAGGGGGAAAAAAGAACCCTCCATAATAAAGTGGCTGAATTCTTGGAACTTGACACTTTTTTATAGACTGAGACAGCCTCTAAGTTTGTAGAAAATTCTGTAAAAAACTAATACAAATAAAATTACACACACACACACAGAATCTATTTAGCAGGTGCGTCAATTAATATAGATATATACATGCCTATGCATATATATTAAATGTTCATTGTAATTAATTTTATGTTCAGTTTTCCAAGGTAAGTAATATTTTTTTCAGATGGGTATAAGTGTGTCTTACAAGATGATTTAGTGATATGAACTTAATAAAATATATATTTGATAATAAAATTTTCACCTACACAATTTGAGTTTTTAGGAAAAGCACAGATATGAAATCTAAGGATTTTATCTAAGTTAGTATAGAGGGATTAACTCTGTAGAGAAAAAAAATGAAAAAAATCACAGTTTATAAAAATACTCATCACCTAAGAAGAATAAGCTAAATTTTGAATTTCCCATTAATTCGAAAAAAGGATTGGCAGTGAACTTGTGGATTTCTCTCTGTTGTTTTTCCTGCAGAGTCCTTTTCCATGAAGACAAGAATGCTTACAGTTCTCTCTTGTTGAGAATTTGAGAGTATTAAGACAAGGACAAGCCTGAATTATAGGAGAAGAGGCAAGTACAACTCTTTCTCAGGATCATTGGCCATACTGTATATCTAGGCAGTCACATTGAAAATGATCTCATCGAAGAAGAATGGAGAAGTTGGGGGTTTGAGAGTGGCGATGGGTTGGCTAACAGTAATCCTTTTTGCAGTTTCAGTTCAGCACATCCTATAACATAGAAATATTCTTTAATATTTCTTGAAGTTTATGGCCATAACTTTTATCCTTCTTTCCTTCTTTTGGTGCCAATAGTAATTGGTATTAGCATCTCCCAATTCTGAAACAGAAATGGAGCATATATTAACTTATATTTAGGAATTATTGGATGAATGAAAATGGCATACATTTCTTTTTTCTTCTTATCTGTACATAATCCACTTGGATTTTTCTCTCAGTTTTTTTAAAAACACCCTCAAAGTTTTTGACATCTAAGGTGACAGAATCCTGGTAATATTAAAATAGAAGGAATAAGAGAAAATAAGAGAAGATGCTAAGTTTTATCCTTTAGATCATTTTGAAAGAAGAGTAGAAGAAACAAATGTACCTCAGTCCAAAAAATAATTTTCATAAGATTAGCAAGCAAAGAAAAATAGCAATTCACTTGTTATTTCAAGTACTTAGTTTGTTCTTAGATGTTTGTTTTTAAATGTGTAGTTTTTAATATATTGTTTCATTTCAGAGTTTTGAAAGAACTGAAACTGAAAAAGGGAGGAGGCACACATAGACTAAGGAATAATCAATTTTAAATTTAATTGTCAATTTCTGTAACTGAATGCATTACTCTTTGAAAGAATTTTGTAAATGCATGTTAAGGCTTAGAAAATAAGGTGCTGATCACATGATACTTGCTTGAGATTTCAAATATCAATTCATGGCCTTGAGGAATATATTGATTATTTCAAAGCAAATTAAACTTGAGCTATAGAATAACTACTCTCTGTGGTCTAATCAATGAAATAAGAACTATTTCTTAGTGCCTACTTTGTGTCTGACATTGTTCAAGGATATATAATAGTATTATGGGATATAGCAAGACATTTAAGATAGTGTACCTACCTTTATGGAGCTCACAATCTCATTAGGAATGCATGATAAATTAATTCTTTGAATTTAAATAAGAGAATGAGGCTGCCAAATATTTTACAAAGAAGCAGCAGGTATCATAAGAATTCAGGAATCTACTTGTAATGTTTCCCCATTTTAGAAACATATGCTGAAGATAAAATTTTCTCATGTTAAAGCTTTCAGAATACTACTGTACCAATTTGTACACTTGCTTTTTTGTTCCTCTTAAAGAAAGGCCAAGGAAATAGATTTCAACTGGATTAAAGAACAACAAAGTCTATTCATGTGTATTACCAAATGGACATTCTATTCCCAAAGAAGAAATCTATATGCCATGCTCATCCTGCCATTATTCATGTTTTTCTACCCAATCTATCCAAATGAGGCCTTCAGAGTAGTGTTAACTGATTGCTTCCTTGCATCCAAACAAACAATGGAAATAAGGAAGTTAATTCAATACAGTTCAGAAAAGTCTTGCATCTTCATTATTTGCATTATCATACTTTATAAAGGAAAGTTTGAGATAGTAATAAATACACAGTAACAACTGTGTAAATAATCATTCCCAATACGTAAGATTGAATATAAGATTGAAACATAATACTAAATAGGAAAGTAGCTAGGAGGCATAGAAGATAGAATGCTGGGGTCAGGAAGACTAATCTTTGTAACTTCAATTCTGGTCTCAGAAAATTAGTTGCTGGACAGGTCACTTAACTCTGTTTGCCTTAATTTCCTCATCTGTAAAATAAACTGGAGAAGTTAATGGCAAAAACTCCAGTAGCTTTGCTAAAATGAATCCAAGTGGGGTCATGAAGAGTTGGAAAGGATGGAATAACTTATTTTTATTTTGAGAAGAGTAAAATGCTTTACCAATTTGGAAATATGAAATTTCCAAAATATGATCTAGTAGGACTTTATTATTTATATCCAGTATCCTAAAATCAAATTCATCATTTAAAAAAAAAAAAACTCAAACATACAAACAAACCAAAAGAGTGAAAATACAGTCTATCGTTAAATATCTTGGGATTTTATATAGACAATCATTAATGATGCAATCTCAGTCTTTATCAGAGTTACAAATATGTGGATTATTATGGGAAACATTTTTAATTCCTTCTCTTCTCAGTATTGTAATTAAAACCTTAGCAATAATGTGTCAAGTTTAATTTAAAATGAATCATGTTTTATTTCCATTTTCACTTCCTAAATAATAGGTATGTGCTAATAGAAAATGTTAAAAGTAGAAGACAATTATAAAGATATGTTCTGTGTTATAATAAGTTTTTCATTGTTCCTTTTTTCTTATAAAATCCTTTTATCTCTTCCATTTAATATTTAATAGTTCTGAATTTTTCATTGTTTTGAACGTTATGAAGTCTTCTATTGGCATTCAAGTTATAGGAATTTAACTATGAATAACATATGAGGTGCTCAAATAATATGTCCTACCTGTCATAGAGTATTTTCAAATATATATGGATTGCCAGTACAAAGGAGTTCTTTCAAATTAAAAGACAACTCTGAGGTAAAGAGTTATCACAACAGTTTCTGCTGAGGATTAATGATACCACTTTGTTGTTTGAACTAGTTAATCAGATTAATGAGATAATTTAAAAATCTATGTTTCTGATTAAGCAGTAAAATAGTGATGGAAGCATCTCAAATTTTAGGTGTACTTTTTTCATAGAAGGAATCACAGTTCAGGTTCTATAGAACATTTGTGTGTATTGTCTACATACTATGCATGTTTTTATGCCATTGGCATGAATCAAAAGTTACAACTCTAAAAATGTGAAAAATCTTAAATCCCTAAAATACAGGTGTGATTGTGTATATATACATATATGTGTTTATATATTTATATATGTATATGTATAAATATATGACTTCATATTTTAGACATGTGAAATAACAACAGGCAAAATGAAGAAAAAATTAGTTTAATTGGAATGGATGGCCAATATGATTAATTTATGCAAATAAAATTCCCTTTTTAACAGTAATTTTGATTTTTTCTAATTTTCCTCTAAATAATTCTCCTTATTTTTACCTAAATTACTTATCTCGCCTTACATACATGTATGTGTAATTGAAAATAGGATCCTTCCTTAAGTATTTTAAATATAATTTTATAATTTTTTTATCATTGATCATATATGACATTAAGTTTAAAATCTACATACAACCAACTTAGTCACCTCCAACTTGATTTTCTTTCAACCATGGAATGAAATTCAAAGTATTAACCAAGTTATTTTAGTTGTTTAAATAAATTTTCTAATTTTTACTTAATTCTACCTTTTGTTTCCTTTTTCTTCATATCTCTCTAAAATTTCCTATTTCTGACTTTTACTGCAAAGAATAAATATTCTCCTTTGAAACAAGAACTAGTAGTTACTTGTAACATGTTCCAATGAAACCACCAATGAAACTACCAATGAAATCTACTTTCTGCCTCTCATTACATTTGAAAAGCATTACCCATTCCTGAACCCATTTAACAGAAACAACATATCTATTATGTTCAGACTTGATGTTATAATAAATAAATCTGGAAAGTATAATTAATTAAAATACTATCATTGATGTCTTGAAAACATCTATTTATTTTTCATTTTATGTCCAATGAAATTCAAACCTAGAGATTTTCTCCCTTTCATTCCCACTTGCCTCCTTTGCTTCATCTTTTTTCACTTACCTCCTAACTGACCAATCACTGACAAAATCTTTTCTGTATGCTCCTAACACCATGCCACTTATTTATTTACAGAGTACCCCCTGCTCCATAGTTATATCTTACTTTTTTCCCATCAGATTCTATAGGGGAATTAATTCACTAATTAACTAATTGAGTGTTGCTAGTTATGTTACAGGCCCTGCTCCAATAAATTTTTGCTATATGATCATCAAGTTGCTCAACAATTGTGACTCAGTTTCCTCTGATTTAAATAAAAATAATGATGCCTGCAGTATTGACCTAATTGATTTCTTGTGATACATAAAACTGTATGCAATTATGAGATAAAGTTTAAAATCAGGAAAGTTATTCTTTTCCCATTCCATCATATAATACTCCTTTCTGTGTGGATGACCATAGCTAAATAGGCGGAGAAAAACACACAGTATATAAATTAATACCGAGCTGTTAACTGACTTAAACCAAAGATTATCAATCCCTTGAATCCTAAATGGCAGAATTTAGAGCAGTATAACAAAATAAAGTCTGGAATTCCATGGGATTATTTCAGGGCACAAAGATCCATCACCTCATTGCTCTTTAGCTTTAAGAAAATTTGTCCTGGCCCAACTTAGTTATTAGAGTTAATAAGTATTCATGAAAACACAGGTGTCAAAGGGAACTAGAAGACCTTATCATCCCATTCTTATAGGTTATTTCTCCCTATTCTAAACCTTAAGTATGGGAACTAGCTCATTTTCATAATTATATTATCTAACAAAGATTACTTCTTTAAAATGTGACTGAATCATTAATATTTAAATCCATTTAGTAACTTAAATTAATTTTGTGATGAATTTTGTGAAAATAATGTATAGATTAGATTAAAAACAGCTTCATGGCCTAAAAAATTTCAATCCATTGTCGGGATCCTCCTTCTACAATAAAATACCTCCTAGAGTAAAATCTAACATTTTAAAAGAGATTTATTTTTATACTATATAAGGTTCACTTATATTGAACAAAATTCATTTTTAGACATTCTCTATTCATGAGTCCCAGTTATGCCCTCTGATGTTCCAGAAAATGTAAACTTATTTTTTTTTTATTTTAATATAAACAATCAAAAATTTTAAGAACTTTCTATTTGATAAGCACTAGTATAAGAAGTGGAGATATATAGAAAGGCAAAAGGGAAATCTCATCTCAAGAAGTTCACAGTCTAAATGGAGAGACAAAATTTAAAAAAAAAAAACTTTTTAAAAGATGTTTATTCTGAACGTTAGTACTTGCTAGTTTTATAACTAGAAAAAATGCCTGTAAAAATGTGAGCCACAAGTATAATATCTTGGATTGGAAGATGACATTGGAGAATCTGCCTCTGAGTTCTGTTTTTTGTAGCAAATTGACCAGACTCATATTTCGGGCCACTGAAGGGAACCATTGGCTTGATCAAAAAACATGCCCCACTACCAGCCAATTACAAGGGAAAGTATGAGGTGGAGCAGGCTTTCAGTCTTTTCATCTGTCTTTGCAGGTGTTTTCCAGATTAATAAAATACATTTGGATGCACAAGTCTGACTTTGGTTATTAAATGAAATTAATTCTATCTTGGCAATGGATGAATGACCTACCAATGTGTCCCCATGCTTGAATGTGCTTTTATACCTTTTTTAAGTTCCATGCAGTGTATTTAGCTATTTGATGAGTTTTTGTGATCATCAGGACATGGAATAATAGACCTACAAGAATCCCAAAGCTTAAGAAGACCTAGTTAACCTGTGTGAAGTATATGAAATTTATGCTATGCCTAAAAATATTTTTTCTTATTTAAAAAAGTTATCAAGTAATCATACTAAATGGAACTTTTAAAAAATAGAAATGACATTATATTCAACTCCCCTCCCCAAACTGCTCTCCTGAAGCAAGTACGTGATTTGGTAAAAAAAAGTAGCAATAATATGTGTGAGTACGTGTGTCTTGTGACATTCTTCCAACAGCAGAGATTCTCTAGGGAGGAGAAATATTCCCCTTTAGACTCTTGCTTTGTAAAGTTGGTGTCACAGTGTTCAAATCCCTACTACAAGTGCCACTTTCCAAAGGAAAGGCAAGGAACAAAGTTTCTGTCTAAGGAAAGGGCATGGGCCAGTCAAAGACAAAACAAGCTCCAGAATCAATGAATTCCATGAATAACATAAGGGAAGAGGAGAAAACAGAATCTAAAATACAAAGAGATAAATACAGAGGAGCACAGAATAATACTCATGTCAGATCAGTATGGCATAGGGAAGCACAGGAGAATGGACCCAGAAACAGCCCATTAAGGTGTGCAAACTTGGTCACCCAGAAGCAGTGTGCTTCTAGGGAGGGAGTTATATCCCCCAGGACTCTTCTGAGAGGGAGATACAAACCCTTGCCTCTTAATAGCTGTTTGGAACTGGCTGTGTGCATATCAAGTTTCAGGATACACAAGAAATTTTTGAAGTACACAGGTATGTTTGTGGTTGCAGAGACAAAACAATAATTGCAAAATATCATTTTGGACAAATAATTATATTAAGATTGACATATTAGTATCAATGTTTTTCAATGGCCTAAGAGACTTTTATGGTGGTCTCTAGATCACTAGTCCTTAACCCACAACAATCTGTGTGTAGAGTTTTGTTTTCTTTTAAACGCTTACCCTCCCATTTTAGAAACAATACTGGTTTTTGATTCCAAGGCAGAAGAAAGTTAAGGGTTAGGCAATGGGGATTAAGTGACTTGTGCAGGGTCATGCAGGAAGTATCCAAGGCTAGATTTGAATCCAGGACCTCCCCTCTCTAGACCTAGCTCCTAATACACTGAAACAAGTAGTTATACTCTTAACATTAAAGAAGTTATATCATGTTTGATAATTTCTAAGATTACACAGGTTAAATAAACAAATATTTATATATTTTTCTTGTCTAAATGCATAAATGAGAGACTATAGAGAACTGGACAAAGGCTTGGTTTCAAATCCTTCCTTAGACACACGGTAGTTGTGTGACCCTAGGTAAGTCACTTAATATCTGAGAGCCCAAGGAATTCTCTAATATTACATGTTTTAAAGCAATTATCTACCTATAATAGTAAAAGAAAGTATATTTTCAATAATGATACTAGCAAATGAAATCACAGGTCTAGATTCTCCTCCCACCCACCCTTCCAAAATAAAAAAGAATTAAGAATATATTAAGTAAAATTAAGTTAAACGAATAACTAAAATAACATATTAATGCTTATGTAGGTACACATTTATAGATAAATCTATTGGTAATAAATACACACATAAGAATATAGTTATATTTTTTGAGTATGAAGAAAAATAGCTTCATGATGATAATATACTGAATCAAATCAAATAATATATGTATCTTTTATTTAAAAATTTTCTCAAAGATATTATCACAAATAAATTTAGTCCTCCAACAGATGAGAGACATAATCTCCCTACCCACACTCTCCCAAACATTACCTGAAGCTTCCTCGAGCCCGCGAGAAGCCTCAAGATAGGAAGAAAGAGGAAGGATAGAAGTTCTATATGCCGCGAAGGGGATGACGGAGCCTAGTTAGAGATATGAGATGGCAGGAATGAGTCAGATATCCAAGCCTTATTAATTATCAAGGAGCCACAGCAAAAACTCTGATCAATGGACTACTCAGAAGGCTTGTACCCGTCCAGTGATCCAAATTTAATACCACACAGGTCGGAGACATGATAGACAAAAGAAAGTCCCTGGCCGAAGGCCAGGTCCCAGGTGGGAGAGGTAGAGAAGGAAAGGAATCAAAGATGGACCTTGGCCAGAGGCCAAGGACTCCAGCAAGGACAGGCATCAGTGAGAGCTGAGATCCAAGTGAGGAAGAGAGAGAAGAGAGGGCGGAGCTTGCTGCGCCCTGTATTTAATTTCTTTGATATGCAAATATACACAATACCTAGGGATGATTATCATTGCTTAATGACAAGGTATAGGTGTGGTTTATCTTAGCCAGGTGAGCACAAAGAAACCTGGGGGAAGCTGGGGTCAAGGGTCAGAGGCTTTCCTAGCCATGCGCAAGACTGAGCATGCTCTCTTCTAAGCCACTCTGTACATACTAACTGTTTCCCTTGCCCATAGCTATGGGTGGACTGCTACATCACCTCTTTGAGAAAGATAGGGATTAGGATTATAGATTACCTCAATTCCTTTAGAACATAGGGACAGTTCCAAATTCAAATACCAAGGCCCCTGAGTACCTGCTACTTTGACTTCGCATGACCTCCAAGATGTTCTGGCTATGGGACTATACCATCCCACTGTAATCCTGGCTCCAAGATCACCATGCATGTCTTGAAATCCAAGTCTGTGTAACAGCTAAGTGGAACAGTAGATGGATAGCTGGATCTGAAATCAAGGAGATCTGAGTTCAAATTTGACTTTAGACTCTTTATTTTAACCATGGGATCTGGACAAGTCACTTCAACTCATTTGTCTCAGTTTGCTTATTTGCAAAATGAGTTGGAGAAGGAAATGTCAAACCACTCTCATATGTTTGCCAAGAAAAAAAAAAATAGAATCACAAAGAGTAACACACCTAAAATAATTAAAGAAAAAAATAAAAATTGCTGTAAAATGAAAAACAAAGAAAGAAAAACTAATACATTCTTGCTTATGGACATCATCTCTGACAGCTGAAAGTAAGGACAAACAACAGAGAACAAAAACAAACACCTGAAGGCCAATTTGTTGAAGTTGAAGGAAAAGATGAGAGTGAGAACATCTGTGAAAAGAAATAGTTGTGCTTTTCTCACCAGTTTAGTTTGTAAAAGGGAGTACTGACCCTTTTTATTGATCAGTGTTAATAGTTGTCACTAGTTGTTCACCACTGAGGCAATGAATTATATTAGCTATTGAGGAAACAGCTGAAGACTAGTTATAAAAAGTTATTCTTAATTATTGAACTATTAAAAGGAAAGGAGAGGAAAGAAAGGAAAAGAAAGTAGTAGTGTTGAGTTGTGGTAATTATATATTTCCCTAATCTAAGAAGTACTATCTATAAACCCATTCCCAAAACTATCTCGCCAGAGATTTTCTTCTTCCTTGGTAAACCAAGGCTAACCTCTCTCCCTTTAGTAGTAGTCTCTCGGTAACCGAGGATGACGATTGTCTTTGTGAGCTTTCATCTGTTATGTAGATGAGTGTGCACAAAGATACTTGTGCATGAAGGAGATTTAAGTGGAAAAGTCGATGCACAGAGACAGTCCCACTCCCTTGGCGTTGGAAGCCTGGGTACATTGGCAAGAAAAGTTGTTACACCTGGAGATGTCCTCAGCTGCATTGGATGGCCGTGTTGTCCTTTGTGCTCCAACACGCTCTAAGCACTCCACAATGCTTTGGTGCATCGCCCTCTCAACAGTTGAACCTTCTTATTGGTTTCTTCTGTCTGTTGGGCCGAAGCAGTCTTCACATGCCGGGTGAGCAAAGCCTTAGTTCACCAGGGGTCTATGACCCTATGGCTACCCTCAAAAGGTTTAGCTGGCCTGTCAAAGCTGTTGGCTGGGGTGTGACCTCTGCCACATGCTAGCAGCTACTGGGAGCCACAAGTGAGTGAGGGCAACAGGTGAGGGTCAGAGGTTGGAGAGCTGCCCTAGGAGGTCACGACAAGCCCTCCATACCAGAGATACTACTCCTCCCTGAGCACCCCATAGATCACCTTTATCTACTAAAATAAATATACCTTGCTAAATTATTCTATAATGTACATATATATATGTATATATATAATATAGTTTCATTATATAATAAACATCTCCAGCAATCTTCCTCTATTCATAAAGTGAAAGTGTTTTTTTTTCTCACATAGCAGGGGTCCACACAGCAGGGGGTCTGCTTAGCAGGGGTCCTCAGCAAATGAAGTCTGAACTTGAAACTTCCTTGTATGAGGACATCAGATTCATCTGCCATTTGCTTCTCTTTACCAGCAAACCCTCTCGAGAACAAACTTTCTTCTCTCCAAGTTGTTAAGCTTCCAGATCTATTTCCCAAACTTTCCCCAGAGTGATCACAGGGAAAATTATACTCCTCCTCTCTGAGTGTCCACCTCCCAGAGGGAAGTGTCAGAAACCCCAAGAGCAACTGGTAAATCCCAATTGCCCTTTCTTAAGAGGTTCTCTCGAGACTTCTGGTCAAGATGGCGGCTTAGAGAGAGCTAAAGGTCAGATCTCCAGAAACCCCTTCCTTACCGATTTCAAACTGTATGCTCCTAGGACACTGAAATTCAAAACAAATAGCAGGATAGATCCAGGGAACCCTCCTACTGGACTTGGATCAAAAGGTACAGTCCCCCAAAAGCAAGAACCCGAGATCACTCGGATCTAAGGGATAGGCAGAAGGAAGGTCCCAGGGCCCATCCCCCCCAACACAGAGTGCTGAGTCCGAGGCAGTAGCTGGAACCTAAGAGCCAGCAAAAGGACCCCAGGGCCGGCTATTCTGAAGGCCACACCCTGATAATAACCTGAGTCAGTCACAGGGGAACCTAGACAGCAGGGAAACAGAGAGAGACAGAAGGAAGCCTGTAGCCCACAGGCTGGATCCTTCCATCCGAGTCTCAGGGAAGGTCCCTGCTTTAAAACACACTCAATCCAACCCAGGGAAAGTTAATTCTATCAGGAGCCCTCAAAGCCTTGGCCCCTCCCCCCTCAGAGTGTAGGCCTTTCTGGCCCACAAAGGCTCTGAGATACCTCGGGGACAGTGCAAAGCCAGGCTCAGAGCGTGGGAGTAAGGCAACGAAGAAGCATCAGGAGGGAACTGAGAGCAGTAAAACCTGTGAATGGACAATTTGCCTGGGGCTAAAGCCTCTGAATACCAGACAAGAGATAAGAAAAGCTAGACCACCCCACTCAGATAGAGATAACAAACAGCATAGACAAGTCTCAACACTCCAAGAAAAACAAGAAGAAGGGGGCAACTTTGGACACATTTTATGGAGCAAAAATAAAAAATACAGAGGAGATAGGAGAGGAAACACAAGCAAATGCTCCAAAACCTTCCAAAGGAAACAGAAACTCTGCACAAAACCATGAAGAATTTGAATCAGAAATTATCAAAAAAATGGAAGCCTTCTGGGAGGAAAAGTGGGAAATAATGTAAAAGATATTCACGCATCTACAAAACCAGTTTGACCAAACTGAAAAGGAAAACCAGGATTTAAAGGTCAGAATCAGCCAACTGGAAGAAAACAAGCACATAAAAGAACAAGAATTAATACAGCAAAGCCAAAAGACCAAGAAATTAGAAGAGAACATAAAATATCTCACCGACAAGGTCATAGACTTGGAAAATAGATGGAGAAGAGACAATTTAAGAATAATTGGACTACCAGAAAAGCCAGAAATAAAAAGCAAACTCGACATCATAATACAAGAGATAATAAAAGAAAATTGCCCAGAGATTCTAGAACAAGGGGACAATACAGCCACAGAAAGAGATCACAGAATACACTCTACACTAAATACTCAAAAGACAACTCCCAGGAATGTAACTGACAAATTCCAAAGCTTTCAAGCAAAAGAAAAAATCTTACAAGAAGCCAGAAAAAGACAATTTAGATATAAAGGAATGCCAATCAGGGTCACACAAGACCCTGAGAGTTCCACTCTGAATGACCGTAAGGCATGGAACATGATTTTCAGAAAGGCAAGAGAGCTGGGCCTTCAACCTGGATTCAGCTATGCAGCAAAACTGACTATATACTTCCAAGGGAAAGTATGGGCATTCATCAAAATGGAAGATGTCCAAGTTTTTGCAAAGAAAAGACCAGAGCTTTGTGGAAAGTTCGATATCGAAAAACAAAGAGCATGGAATACCTAAAAAGGTAAATATGAAGGAGAGGGAAAAGGAGAAAATTGTTATCTTTTTCTTTTATTCAAACTCTCTTCTATAAGGACTATATTTATATCAATCTATGTATATTAATATGTAGGGAAAATGTAATGTCTAAATAGGGGGAAAAGAAAGATCAAATATAATAATTGTTCTCACACAAAGATTCACATGGGAAGGGGAGGGGAAGAAAACTCCTATAAGAAGGAGAAGAAGAGAGGTTTTACTTAAACCTTACTCTCAGGGAAACAACTCTGAGAGGGAAGAACATCCAGATCAATTGGGATCTTGAATTCTATCTTACCCACAAGGGTAGGGAGAAGGGAAAACCAAAGGGGATATGGGGGGAGGGAACATAAAAAAGGGAGGGAAGAAGAGGGGGTGGGGGAGGGAACAAAAATGTAGGGGCTAGAAAGGGAAATATATCAAGAGAGGGGACAAGGGGGACTGATTTAAAATAAATCACTAGATTAAAAAGTTAGAGCTGAAGAAGAAAGGTTAGAATTAGGGAGGATATCAAAATGCCAGAGAATTTACAAGTCACAATCATAACTTTGAACGTGAATGAGATGAACTCACCCATAAAACGTAGATGAATAGCAGAATGGATTAGAATCCAAAACCCGACCATATATTGTCTTCAAGATATACACATGAGGCAGGTAGACAACCAAAAGGTCAGAATTAAAGGATGGAGTAAGACCTTCTGGGCCTCAAGTGACAGAAATAAGGCAGGAGTTGCTATCATGATATCTGATAAAGCCAAAGCAAAAATAGACCTGATTAAAAGGGATAGGGAAGTTAATTACATTCTGTTAAAAGGGACTTTAGATAATGAGGAAATATCACTAATCCAACATATATGCACCAAATAATATAGCACCCATATTTCTAATGGAGAAACTAGGAGAATTGAAGGAAGAAATAGACAGTAAAACCATATTAGTGGGAGACTTGAACCAACCATTATCAAATTTAGATAAATCAAATCAGAAAATAAATAAGAAAGAGGTAAAAGAAGTGATTGAAATCTTAGAAAAATTAGAATTAATAGACATATGGAGAAAAATGAATAGGGACAAAAAGAAATACACCTTCTTCTCAGCACCACATGGCACACTTACAAAGATTGACCATACACTAGGTCACAGAATCATGGCATACAAATGCAGAAAAGCAGAAATAATAAATGCAGACTTCTCAGATCACAAGGCAATAAAAATAACGATCAGTAATGGTACGTGGAAAACCAAATCAAAAACTAATTGGAAATTAAACAATATGATATTCCAAAATCATTTAGTTAGAGGAGAAATCATAGAAACAATTAATAATTTCATCAAGGAAAATGACAATGGCGAGACATACTTTCAAACCTTTTGGGATGCAGGCAAAGCAGTAATAAGAGGTAAATTCATATCCCTGAGTGCATATATTAACAAATTAGGGGGAGCAGAGATCAATCAAATGGAAATACATATAAAAGAACACAAAAGCAATCAAATTAAAACCCCCAAGCAGAAAACCGTACTAGAAATCCTAAAAGTTAAGGGAGTAACTAATAAAATTGAAAGTGATAGAAGTATTCATTTAATAAATAAGACAAGAAGCTGGTATTTTGAAAAAACAAACAAAATAGACAAAGTACTGATCAATCTAATTAAAAAAAGGAAAGGAGAAAAGCAAATTAATAGCATCAAAGATGAAAAGGGGGACATCACCTAAGATGAAGAAGAAATTAAGGCAATCATTAAAAATTACTTTGCCCAATTATATGGCAATATATATATACCAATTTAGTTGATATGAATGAATATATACAAAAATACAAACTGCCTAGACTAACAGAAGAAGAAATGGAATTCTTAATTAAACCCATATCAGAAAATGAAATCCAACAGGCCATCAAAGTATTCACTAACCAAAAATCCGCAGGGCCCGACGGATTCACAAGTGAATTCTATCAGACATTCAGAGAACAGTTAATCCTAATACTATACAAACTATTTGACATAATAAGCAAAGAGGGACTTATACCAAACTCCTTTTATGATACAAACATGGTACTGATTCCAAAACCAGGCAGGTCAAAAACAGAGAAAGAAAATTATAGACCAATCTCCCTAATGAATACATATGCAAAAATCTTAAATAGAATACTAGCAAAAAGACTCCAGCAAGTGATCAGAAGGGTCATCCACCATGATCAAGTAGGATTTATACCAGGGATGCAGGGCTGGTTCAATATTAGGAAAACCATCCACATAATTGACCACATCAACAAGCAAACCAACAAGAACCACATGATTATCTCAATAGATGCAGAAAAAGCCTTTGATAAAATACAACACTCATTCCTATTAAAAACATTAGAAAGCATAGGAATAGAAGGGTCATTCCTAAAAATAATAAACAGTATATATCTAAAACCATCAGGTAATATCATCTGCAATGGGGATAAACTAGATGCATTCCCAATAAGATCAGGAGTGAAACAAGGATGCCCTTTATCACCTCTACTATTTGACATTGTACTAGAAACACTAGCAGTAGCAATTAGAGAAGAAAAAGAAATAGAAGGCATCAAAATACGCAAGGAGGAGACCAAGTTATCACTCTTTGCAGATGACATGATGTTTTACTTAAAGAATCCTAGAGATTCAACCAAAAAGCTAATTGAAATAATCAACAACTTTAGCAAAGTTGTAGGATACAAAATAAACCCGCATAAGTCATCAGCATGTCTATATATCTCCAACACAGCTCAGCAGCAAAAACTAGAAAGAGAAATCCCATTCAAAATCACCTTAGACAAAATCTTTCTTTACTGATTTAAAAAAAAAAAAAAACATAACAAAGTTCATTTGGAATAACAAAAGATCAAGGATATCCAGGGAAATAACAAAAAAAAAACACAAATGATGGGGGCCTTTCAGTCCCAGACCTCAAACTATATTACAAAGCAGCAGTCGTCAAAACAATTTGGTACTGGCTAAGAGACAGAATGTAGGATCAGTGGAATAGACTGGGGGCAAGAGACCTCAGCAAGACAGTATACAATAAACCCAAAGATTCTAGCTTTGGGGACAAAAATCCACTATTCAATAAAAATTGCTGGGAAAATTGGAAAACAGTGTGGGAGAGATTAGAAATTGATCAACACCTCACACCCTACACCAAGATAAATTCAAAATGGGTGAATGACTTAAACATAAAGAAGGAAACCATAAGTAAATTGGGTAAACACAGAATAGTATACATGTCAGACCTTTGGGTGGTTAAAGACTTTAAAACCAAGCAAGACAGAAAGAATAAAAAAATGTAAAATAAATAATTTCGATTACATCAAATTAAAAAGCTTTTGTACAAACAAAACCAATGTAACTAAAATCAGAAGGGAAGC
Organism: Monodelphis domestica; assembly: GCF_027887165.1. Lineage (NCBI taxonomy): Eukaryota > Metazoa > Chordata > Mammalia > Didelphimorphia > Didelphidae > Monodelphis > Monodelphis domestica. Next base: position 145,525,224 of record NC_077234.1, on the reverse strand, counting down.
AACAAATTGGGAAAAAATCTTCATAGAAACCTCTGACAAATGTTTAATTACTCAAATTTATAAAGAGCTAAATCAATTGAACAAAAAATCTAGCCATTCTCCAATTGATAAATGGGCAAGGGACATGGATAGGCAGTTTTCAGATGAAGAAATCAAAACTATTAATAAGCACATGAAGAAGTGTTCTAAATCTCTTATAATCAGAGAGATGCAAATCAAAACAACTCTGAGGTATCACCTCACACCGAGCAGATTGGCTAACATGACAGCTATGGAAAGTAATGAATTCTGGAGAGGATGTGGCAAAGTAGGGACATGAATTCATTGCTGGTGGAGTTGTGAACTGATCCAACCATTCTGGAGGGCAATTTGGAATTATCACCCAAATTTATCGCCAAAAGGGTGATAAAGGTCTGTCTGCCCTTTGATCCAGCCATAGCACTGCTGAGTTTGTTCCCCAAAGACATAATAAGAAAAAAGACTTGTTCAAGAATATTCATAGCTGTGCTCTTTGTTGTGGCCAAAAACTGGAAAACGTGGGGATGCCCATCAATTGGGGAATGGCTGAACAAATTGTGGTATATGTAGGTGATGGAATACTATTGTGCTAAAAGGAATAATAAAGTGGTGGAATTCCCTGGAGACTGGAACAACCTCCAGGAAATGATGCAGAGGGAAAGGAGCAGAACCAGGAGAACATTGTACACAGAGACCAATACACTGTGGTACAATTGAAAGGAATGGACTTCTCCATTAGTGGCAATGCAGTGATTCTGAACAACCCGGAGGGATTTATGAGAAAGAACACTATCCACATTCAGAAGAAAAACTGTGGGAGTTGAAAGACAGAAGAAAAACAACTGCTTGATTACATGGCTAGAGAAGACTCTAAATGAAAATCCTAACAAACCCCAAAAACATGGAAATAGCTTTTGATCAAAGGCATATGAAATACCCAGGGGAATTGCGCATCAGCTATGGGAAGAGTGAGGGGAGGGAAGTGAGGGAAAGAATATGATCCTTGTAACCAAGGAATAATATTCTACATTGACTAAATAAATAACTTACAATGAAAAAATAGTGGAGGAATATTACAAAGGTATGAGACTTGGCAAAATAGTGGATATGGGGAGAGAAAGAGGATTAGGAACAAAGAATGAAAACTAGGATATGACATTGTAACCAAAATGAAAGTGCTATTGTGGAAAGCAATATGTGAGTTAGGGAAAAGGTAGGGTCTGTGGGAAAATATGAGTTTCATTTTGAACATGTTGAATTTATGATGTCTTTGGGACATACAGTTTGAATTTTCTACTATAAAAGTTAAAATTAAATCTCAATAATAAAAATATTATATATTTATAAGATTTATTAGATGATCATTAGAAATCAAGGAATAAAGAAAATACAAAACAAAGAGCACAAGCCCATGGCTGATCAGCCAGTTCAAACACCAAACTCGGTACCAGAAGTAAAGTGATGGGATCTTCCACATCCCTGCCTAATATCCCTTATCTACAGGAAGTACATAATGACAAGAAGTCAGTGGGCTCCTGGGAAATGTAGTTCTTTTTTAGGGTAACAGTCTCAATTATAAACTATTAAGTTAGTTGGAATTTCAAGATTAAAGATTAAGACAGTAGTTAGGGCTTGAAAAATAGATGTAAGAATCCTAGATGTAGAATTGATAATTGAATCCATATGTAAAGAGAAATATTACAGAAAAAGAAAAGAAAAAAGCCTAGCACTTGGTGGGCAACCAGATTTAGACAGCATGACTTGTAACACGATATAGTAAAGGAGAATTAGAAGGAGAAATCTGAAAAGTTGGAGAGCCAGAAGAGAGCCACCTAATGGAAAACTAAAAAGTGGAGAGAATCAAGAAGTAGAGAGGAGATATTAATATCTGAGGTGGCAGAGAACAAGATTCTTATGGATTGAGAAAAGATTTAAATTTGAAAAATAAGGAATCATTGTAATAGGAAAGTTCAGGAAAAACATGGATTTGTGAAAGATTTAATAAATTTGATTTTTTGGACATGTTGAATTTTAGAAGCCTATTGACATCCAAATCAAAATGTTCAGCAAGAAGGTGGAAATGAGAGATTTCAGCATGAGAAACACTTATATTGGGTGTGAGGATCATTCAATCTTCTAGGTAGAGATGATACTTGAAACCATTGATAATGATAGAATCAGCATGTGAGAGGTCGTGGAGAGAACAGAGAAGAGGACTTACATAATAATCTTTTAGACCTTCAAATGCATGAAGACTCTTATCATGTGATCCACCATTATATAAAGCATGTACTGAATGCTCTAGTGCTCAATTTAAACATACCATTTCTACTCTCTGGGAGTGATGGTTGATCAGAACATCATATTCATTTTATAAAAGCATTGTTACCTGTTTGAAATATTTGAATGCCCATAAAACTCCAGCTTCATTTTCATACATCAAATTCATATTCATATTCATATTCATATGGTTTGGGAAGGATTGTTATGTGATTTCTTTGAATTATTATTTTGAAATGTTCAGTTTTCACATAATAAACTAGGAAGTAAACATCTATGTTTGTGCTTGTCCATGCAAAAACTATTACTGAAACTCTCCCCCTATGCAATAATTTTCATTACTTTTTGACAGCATTATGAAGGGTAACAGGGTTAAATCTCAAGTTTTAACACTAAATCTCCTTGACTGTAGATTTGTGACTAATCTAGAGGAATATAATTCATTCTTCAGTGATCCATCAAAGACCTGGACCAATGAGTTTTCTTTTATTTTTTCCTAGTATTGCTTAGTTATCTGTAATCTATTATTGCATTCAATACTGTATTCAGTCAATGCAAAATTGACCCATGTCATTCATGCAAGTCATAGTGCTTGCAAAAAAAAAAGGAAATGGTTGTCTGAGACTACTTTGTTATTTAATGTATTTTGTTTGGCCTCATCCACCTCATTTCCCTAATTTTTTTATGTGAGTGAGTACTGCCAAAAAGCGGGGTGGGGGAGGTACGATGTCAGATAAATACTTCACTATTACATGAAGATGAGCCAATATTCTCTGAAATTCATAGTGCTATAAATATTTTGCTTCAGGCCTCTACTAAAGGTGGGGCAGTTGAGACATCAACATAAAATGTGCTTTGTGGAAGAGCATTGCAACATTGCTAAGAAAAAATGGGCTGGTATATCTGCTTCTAAAACTTCAGCACTAGTATGTCCTTCACCTGCATTGCTTACTTCTTTCTGTTCATTTCTCATAATACATGTTATTTATATCTCCAACCCCCATAATGATCCCTCTTTCTGTGTGCTTTCTGACTCATTCCTCCAAGATAAAAAATATTCTCAGAACCTACCTCCCCCTACCAGAAAACAAAAATGCATTTCATGATTTGCCCTGATTACCTTATCAAGAAAACATTCAATATCTAAATCAAGTGCTCAATCTAGAGTCAGAAAATGTAAAATATTAAATTACATACAACCATGCAAAAAAACCTGGATTAAAATTATGATTCTTAAACCTTTTTGTCTGACTCAATTCTTTCATCTTTAAATAAAATAAATTCATCTTTAAATGGTACTAGAGAAATCTCTAAGTAATTCCTAAATGTTACTTCTATTCCCTAAATTATAGACATTAACCTTCATGTCAAAGCTTTACTATCTTATGTAGTATTCAGTTATTTTTAATAGTTCAATGGACTTAATTATCTAATTTACAGAATGTTTCACTTATCTTAAAGTCACTCATTTAGTGATTACCACATACATGTAAGACAATGGATAAGTCACTTAACATCTCAGGGGTGAAGTAAATGTCATCCCACATCTGTTACAGCTTTGAATTTATTATTTTATTATCTTAATCTTATAACTACAAATGATATCATTATAGAAAAAAAAAACAAGGAGAAAATATTAAAAAGGTCTGGATGAATAAAAAATACTCTTGATATCCATATATTCAAATTCAATAAGGATAGCATCATAGACCACTAGAAACTCTTGATTCCTATTTTGTATATGATTGTAAACATTTTAATTATCTAGTTTTACAACTTCTAAATATTAAAAATTGTAAGAGTTAAAATAGTTGGTTGTCATAAACTGTAGTGATTAAATAGTGGATGAGTAAATTGTGACCACAGAAAATATGTTTTCACTACAATGTCTTGTTTTTAAATCAATATATAAGGTGGTAGTCAGGGAAATATTCCCAATTATGAAATATACCCAAGTTAACTCAGTTTTATAGAGATTTTAATTAATAAAAATGAGGAATTAAAGAAAAGGAGAGAAAGAGAGAAAAGGGGGAATAATGAGAAAAGGATAGGCCGGCCCAGGGCAGCCCTGCCCAACCCAGGCCTAAGCCCTTAAGAGAAAGATCAGTCAGTCCTTAATCACTCACCACAAGATCTGTCCATGCAAGGATTCTAGTGACACCAGGCCAGCATCAACTCAGCTGCCTTCACCAGCTCAACCCTCAATCTGAATGCCTATCTGAATGAATCTGAGCTCCTATTTAAAGGGCATTTTCTCCTATGTCACCTCCCCTAAGTCCTTATATCTACCAATCACAGTAGACGTTTTTCAAAGGACAGACCATTCTTAGTCCACACCTAATAAGGTGTGGATTTTTGAATAATTCACACCAGGAAAGCTCTGAGTAAGTTTCTCACCTCTTTGTTCCTTGTAAATTCACAAGTTGCTTGACCTTTATAGGTACTTATCACCCTTTTGTATTAGTCCTAAAATAGGCATGGCCTAAGAACTTTTTGTCCCACTATAAGTATGGGTTTAAGTATTTTTCATTGTTCAGAAAGGAGTTTACAACTTTATCTTCCCCTAAGGCATGCTTAAGAATGGTGAAGTAGAGTTCTCACATTCCTGATCTAAGTACAGTTCTCACATTTCTGATCTAAGTTACTTTCACTGCCCAATGGTGAATGGTCCCAATGGGGAATTTTTAAGGTTCACAATCCAACCTTATGAAGTAGGGTCTTAGAAAATTTAAGGTTCACAAAATGGAGTCTGAAAAGTAACAGTTGACTAATCAAGATTCTAAACTAAAAGAAAAACAAACAAAAGAAGTTAAACAAAACCACTTCAATTTGCGATTATTTAGTATAGGGGTAAATTCCCTGATATGTCATAATAGTAACCTGAAGATTTCATTGTATTGCAAAATAGTGCAGTGATTGATGTTCATGGTGATGAGTAACAAGAAAATGTTAAAAATATGTTTAGAGTACTATGTAATAAACATGTCATACATTTTGGCAACATTTCAATCAGAATTTCAATCAGAAATCTCCAAAGGAAGGCCCCCTTAAGATGGCAAGCTTTATTTATCCATAAAATCCACTTATGTGTAATAATATCTCATTCAGCCAAGGTGTTAGATGAATAAGGTCTCACTGAATGTAAAACACATGATACAGTTTATGTAAACATATTGTAACTTTTGTCAATATGTGATTGAATGGATAAAACACTCTCAGACATCTCTAAGGCAATATCTTCAATATGTTTTTCTCATATTGTAATTTTCCATATTTTGTACTAAAAATATATTGACTAGTTTATTGAATCAATTACAAAGCCCATGAAACAATAGGAAATATGCATTGTATAACTGAACAAATTAACAAAGGGGTCTTCTTAAAATACTTTTTAATTTGCTCTTTGTTGTCCTAAACTTATCAATTAGAATAGAACTTACTCAAGTTAATTATTGAGAACTGGCACCTTTTAAACTATTCCTATTTTTATTAATAACATCTCCTTCCCCGTTTTTCTTTTTTATATATTTCTTTTTATTTTTTTCATCTTTAGAATATTTATGATTCTTGATTCCATCCCCTCTTACCTACTCTCTCCTGGAGCTAAAAAGCAATTCCAGTGGGATATGAACGTATCATTGTTCAAAACCTATTTCCAAGTTATTCATATTTGCAGTAGAGAGATATTTTAACATCAAAACCCTAATCATATCCGTATTTAACCATATGATCAATCATATGTTTTTCTCCTGAATTTCTCTTCCAATAGTTCTTTCTCTGGAGGTGGATAGCATTCTTTCTCATAAGTCCCTCTGGATTGTCCTGGGTCATTGCATTGCTGCTAGTAGAAAAGTTTATTACATTTGAGTGTGTACAATATTCTTCCCAGTCTACATGGAATTCCTCCAGTTCATCATTCCTTTCAGCACAATAATATTCCAGCATCATCAGATACCACAGTTTATTCAGCTCTTCCTCAATCAGTGGACCCCTACTCATTTTCCACCCTTTGGGCATAGTTCCAAATTGTCATCGAGAATCGTTGGACATATTCATAACTCTACCAGCTGTGTATTAGTGTCCCAATTTTGCCACATCCTCTCCAACATTTATCACTTTCCTTTGCTGTAATATTGGACAATCTGCTAGGTGTGAGGTGGTACCACAGAGATGTTTTGATTTGCATTTCTCTAATCAATAATGATTTAGAACACTTTTTCATGTGCTTAGTGATAGTTTTGATTTCTTCATGTAAAAACTGCCTATCCACATCCCTTAATCATTTGTTGATTAGGAAATGGCTTGACTTTTTTTGTAAATTTGACTTACTTTATTATATATTTGGGAAATTAAACCTGAATTGATTCATAAGATGGAGTTTCAGTGTGGTTCACTCAATTCCCACAATTCAACCAGACACCAAATATTTATAAAGTAATACACAAATTTGATGTATTTTAGTAGAAAAGAGTAAAAGATGCTATAGCATAAAGTGTAACTTATGTAAGTACTGTTCTTTGGAATCTTTCTGACAGTCTGTCTTGAAGAATCAGAACACGGGGTTTCATGAGATTCTTCCTAAGTGATTTTAAAAGCAATAAACTGCCTTAACTCATCATCTGTTATTAAATTAGTGTGTTCTCTCACCTGTCACCAAGAGTTTCTTTTAAAGAAAAATGTATTGCTTTGCTTGTCTGTTGGCTTTATAATCACAATTTTTTTTAATCCAAGCATAACTTTTGCAGATGTTTTAAATTTGTCATAAAATGGAAACAAGAATAAATATGATAGACCTAACAGAGTGGAGAAGAAAGAGGATTAAGGCATTGTTAGATATGGGTGCCCAGTGTTGCATGTAATGTGAATAAGAGAAAAATCAGCTTCTACCATTTCTTATCCAATGAAAAAGTAGAACTCCATCATGTTTTACTCAGGTCAAAATCATGTGGCCAATTTTCTGTGTAAGTAAATGTAATTTGTTCATATGTTACTGCCCACTAAGGAGATTTGAGAAAATTACTTTAATAAAATGAATTGACTTATAGGATGACTGTTCATAAGCTAACTGAAGAATCAATCATGTCCCTCATGGCCTTTATTTCCATATTTGTCTTTTTGGGAAAGAGGATGCATATGAATAATATAAGAAAAAAAATCTCATGAAAGAAATTTTGCAAAAAATGATAAATACTTCAATCTACCTTCAGACTCCATTGGCTCCTTCATTATGAGTCCCTTTGCATTGCTGATAATAGTTAAGTTTTTCACAGTTCATAATCATATATTATTGGTGTTACTATGTACAACATTTCCCTGGTGGTGTTCATTTCACTTTGTATCACTTCATATAAGTCTCTCCAGATTTGAATGTATTTGATTGTCATGATCCTCATTTCTTAAGGCACAATAGCATTCTTTTAGAATCATAGATTGCAACTTGTTCAGTCATTCAATAATTGATAGACATTCCCTCAGTTTACAATTCATTGCCATCACAAAAATTTGTGTATATATATATATATATATTTCTATATATATATATATATATATATATATTGTACATGTGGGTACTTTTCCCCTATCTATCTTTGAGATCTTCTGGATATATACCTAGTTTCTCAAAGTCTATTGATAAGAACTGCTTGTTCATAACCTCTAACCATATATCAACTGTGAGATGACATGTTTTCTTATGAATTTGACTCAGTTTATATGTTAATAAACTGAGTCAAATATATATATATATGAGAAATGAGCTTTTTTTAGAAATATTTCCTATAATTTTTTCAGTTTTTTGTTTCCCACCTAATATTTGTTATATTGTTTTTATGTAAAACCTTTTAATTTTAATATACTTCTCTCTCACATTGTGTATTATTCTCTAGGTCTTATTTGGTCATAAATTTTTGCATTATCCATAGGTCTATTAGGTAAATTATTTTCTGCTCCCCTAATTTGCTTATGGTATTCCATTATAATTCTAAATCATGTGTCCATTCTTAATTTATCTTGGTATATGACATGTGATGTTGGTCTATGCATAGTTTCTGTCATATTGTTTTCTACTATCCCAAGTAGTTTTTGTAAAAAGAGTTAGTTCTCCTTCTGAAAGCTTACCTCTTTGGTTTTTCAAACACTAAGTTACTATCTTCATTTTCTAGTACATGTTGGGTGTTTAACCTAATCCACTGTAATAATTAAAATTAAATTATGAGGCTGCTAGTAGCTTTAATAACTTTTTTACTTTAATATATGTGAAGACTAAATTTACCTCTCCCCTGATTGTGAAAATTAAATTAACTCCCCTTCCCATTTTTAGATTTAATCACCAAAAGTGTTAACATGCTACTTACAGTTGAGTGGGTATATCTGCCCATTTTTAGATCTAATCACCAAAAGTGTATATATCCCACTTAATCATTAAGTGGGGAGGTCTGTGACCCATGTGTGCAATAGTGGGTGATGAATCAGAATTAGATTGCTCCTGGGTAGTCCTAAAGCAAAGCTTCAACTGTGATTGGTAGACATAAAATTAGGGGAAGGCACAGGAAGTGAGGCAAAAGAAAGTGTCTTTAAAAGTGAGTTACAACTTTCTGATTGAAAAAAAAAAACTTGGACTTCAGCTTCTTCTGGGGTTATCAGTTCTAGTTGGAGACTGATGAATGTTAAAATTAATTGTGGTTGGACTCTGAATATTTATATAAGTGGTCGCCAGGGATTTAATTTCTAAATCCCAAATGAATTACTAAGGTAAATGGAATTTATGGTAATTCATTTACAATATTTACAATTGAAGGAAGATATTAATGAATGAGAGAGAGAGAGAGAGAGAGAGAGAGAGAGAGAGAGAGAGAGAGAGAGAGAGACAGAGAGAGAGAGAGAGGGAAAACTCTGGCTTCTTCTGATATCAGTTAGAATTTCTAAGCCCAAATCAGGAGAAGAAAAAAGCAGGGTCACTAAGTCAGCCTTTCACTCACCAATGGTTACAGTCTAAATGGAAAGAAGTCTAGGTGTCTGTCTTCCGATCGCTCCTCAAAGGTTGGTCTTCCAGTTACTCCTCAAGGGTTTGTCTTATAGTTTCTCCTCTGAGTCAGAGCCTCCTCCATCCAACTTGAAATTCAAATCAAATCTCTTCTTCTAGCCTTTCTACCTCTTTTTAAAGAATCTTTTTCTCTTGTGTCACCTCTCCTAAATTTCATGTCTAGCAATCACAGCAGACTCTTTTCTCCAGGACTTCCCACTCCGTAGTTCTCACCTTCTTTGGTCAGATTATATCTTTTTGGGTTATTTAACTCCAATTTTGTTTTTTGGTAAATTCACCTTTTGTAGTTACTTAACACCTTTTTTGTAGTTAAAATGAATAGATATACTTAAATACTGAGTCATCACCTTTTTGCAGATTAAAATCTAAAAATAGATTGTGGCTTAGAATTCTAGCTTCACTATAAAGGAAGAGCTAAGTATCTTCATTGTTACAATTAGGAGATAGCTAAATCCAATCTTCACATGAAGAATCTGGTGACTGGACCTGAGACCCTGTTGCTGGTAAGATTGTCCTTGAATATCTTCCTTTGGACTGACACATGGTGAGTGAAAAGGCTTTTTCCTTACCTGGATTTTCTGAAGAGAATAGCCTCAGGAGAGACCTTGCCGAGGCCTCTATGGCTAAGGACTAACTCTCCCTGTATAGGTTGAGCCAGGACCCAGGAGTAAATTACTTAGTGTTTAGGCTACATATCTTACCCTATCCTCTCTCATATTTTCTTATTTCACTCTTTCTATATTTTCAAATAAATTGCAAAGAAATCTCTTGGAAATAAATTAAATTCCTGGTGACCCTATTCTTAATATAATCCAGTCTAACCTTTTTTTGTAATTAACCCCCTTTTCCCCTTTATAGGTAGTAATAGTAAAAAGAGACAAAAATAAGAAAGAGATAGTTACTTAGCTCACTACTCTATTGGCTGCCATGATGGATTGAAGCTCACCACTGAAAAGAGTTCATTTAGATTCCTTACTCCACCCAGAAAACCCAGGAACTGTCACTGGTCTGACCTTATAAGTTCTTTTCTCAACCCACTAACTTTCATATGTCACATCTCAGGAGTCAACCGTAGTTTCTTAATTTATCTGGCACTGTTCAGGGAGGTGGGTGGCTGTGGGTTCAGATTCTCATCTCATTGGTTACTTGGTTCTCTAACTTCCTTTTTCTGTGGGCATGTTTATATCTGTACATCTCAGTGGTCTTTGACTTTCAGGTCAGTGAGAGGTTATGTTAAGCAATGCAACACAATGGAGAAAGAAATTCTCTTCCAACTCCATTAATCTACTACTCTATTTCTTAGCCAGAATCAGATTGTTTTTATGGTTCCTACTTTATAATACAGTTTTAGATCTAGTAAAGTAAGCCACCTTCCTTCATAATATTTTTTCATTAATTCTTTTGATAATTTAGGCCTTTTTAATTTTTTTTCTAAATATTTTAGTTCTGAATATTTGGTAGTTCAATTGGAATGACACTAGATAGATGAATTAATTTAGGCAGAATGAATTTTTTATCTTATTTGGTTGGCCTAACCATGAACAATTAATGTATCCAATTATCTAGATCCAACTTTATTTTTGTGAAAAGTGTTTTCCAGTTGTGATTATATATATTCCCTGGTTTAGTCTTGGCAGGTAGATTCTTAGGTATTTTATATTGTCTAAATTTATTTTAAATGTGATATCTCTTTCTCTTGCTTTATATTGGTATTGATGATTTATGTAGGTTTTGTTTCATATTCCACAACTTTACTTAAGTTGTTAATTGTTTCAATTAGTTTTTTGGTTGATTCTCTAAGAATGCCATCATATTATCTGCAAATAGTGTTAGCTTTATTTCCTCATTGCTAGTTCTAATTCTTTCAATTTCTTTTGCTTCTCTTATTTGTACAGCTAGTAGCTTTAGCAAAATATTGAATAGTTTGGTTATTTATGGACATTCTTGCTTTATCTCTGATATTATTGGCAAGGTTCCCTAGCTCATCCCCCATACAGATAATGCTTGCTGAAGGTTTTAGATATTGCTATTTTCATTTTAAGAATGTTCCATATTTGTAATGTTCTCTAGTGTTTTTTATTTTAGTTTATATATAAAATGTATCAGTATACTATATAATAAATATGATTTATTTTAAATATGTAATAAATTATAAGTATACATATCCAAAAGAAACAAAATCTTATGTTAGATATTTCCCAAAATTTATATCTCATTCATTCTTTTCACTCTTGTTCCCATTCCTTCCTTATCCTTAAGAAGGTAAATAAAATGATATTGATTTTACAATACAATACATACATACAATACATATTTCCCTATTCAAAATGTTGCAAAATAAGACATATTCTTTACACTAGAGAAAAAATTCATGAAGGAAATAAAATGAAGAATGGTGTTTTTCAATCTTCATTCAGGCTCTATCTCTTTTCTTTCTATGGCAATGTATATTCTTTTTTATCAGGGGTCTTTGTAGTTGTCCTGGGCCTTGCCTTGTTGATAATAGTTGATAACAGTTCACAGTTGATCATCATATATTATTATTTTTATTGTGTACAATGTTCTTCTGGTACTGCTCACTTTACTTTGCTCACTTCATATAAGTCTTTTTAATGGTGTTCACTATCTGATTAAACCAATGCTTATGCCCAAAGCAAACAACAACCTAGAAAGACTTATATGAAGTGATGCAAAGTAACAACAATATAGTTATTATCAACAATGCAAGAATCCATAACAACCATGACTGATGACATAAAGGAATATCCACCACCACAGAAGAAATGGAATCTGAATGCAGAATGAAACATATCTTTCTTCGCTTTGTTTGTTCCATAAGTTTGTATCTTGTGTAAGGAATAATGTGTCTAGTTTCCTAACATTGTGAACATGGAAATATGCATTGTATGTATGAACTACATCATATCACCTACCTTTAAGTGAAGTGGGGAGAGGTGAAAGGGAGGGATTGAATATGGATTGCAAAATGTCAGAAAACTAGAATTAAGTCTTGAACAATGGCAGCAGCAGATTAGGCCAAGATGCCAAAGTAATAAACACTCAAAACTAATCAGCCACCCTTTAAATGCCATGGAAGAACATAAATGCATCAAAGTAAATATGGAAGCAACAGAACCAATGTAAGAAGGGGTTAAACAGTGCTCTGGACCAAAATAAGGTTGAGAGACAGCAAGGAGGAATCATCTCATTGGGATATGAGGCAATAGTACAAACCACAAGAGAAACAGGAAAAAAAAAACAGGAAAGGGAATTTTTGCCAGTCTCAGAAAGGTAAAAGCAGAAACCAATATGATACAAAAGAAGTAGCATTGGAAAGAACTCAGTCCAACAAGGTCCTGATTTGGAGGGATTGGGCAGAAACCAACTCCAACCAGATGAACTGAACAGCTGCAAATCTCCACCTAGCAGGCCATATAGGCCATGACAGCTGAACCAAATTCAGGCACAGTATAAGAATTGGATAGTATTCTCTCCACTCCAGAGATGGAGGTAAGCTTCAGTATATAGACAAAAGCAAAGGTAATAATAATCCCCACATTAGCAAAAGATAGACAAAATGCATTACATTATGAAAATATCTTGAAAAGAGATATGACCAAAATAAAAGCTCAGAAAAAGATAGTAATAAAAATATTAAAATGTTTGAAGCTTCAAGGCAAAATATGTAATGACAATAAGCCTAAAATCAAACCCTGGAAGAGTTCTAAAAAAAGAGGAAAACAAATAATAAGAAACTTAGAAGAAAACAATTATTAAACATATCAACACATTATCTGGGAACAAAATTAAGAAAACAAATAACTGTGCTTATGTTTATGTAGCCTCTTGTTTGCACTTCCTTGGACACTAGTTAGATAATTAATCATTTTCCCCCTGGAAATGCAACACAGAACTGAATATAATGTTCTATAGATGACCACATTAAGGTAAAATATAGACTTGTTTCTGGAAACAATGGCAGTTATAATGTAAAAGTAGATATGATCTCAGCCATGCCCTCAAATGGCTTAAAGTATAAAGGAGGAAGTAATGTGCAAAAATAGTTATGAAATAAGGAAAATATAATTATATAAATTGATAGGTAGATAGACAGACAGATAGATAGATAGATAGATAGATAGATAGATAGATAGATAGCGGAATAGATAGATGTTTGGATGTGGATGGTTAAATAAAAGTATTATATGTCCATCCTTATTCTAAAACTGATGATACGCCTACTCTCAATTAAGATAGTCATTGCTATGAAGTGATTTACATTCTAATGGGGAAGTTAACACATCCTGGAGAACTGGAAAGGAGAAGGGCAAGTGAGTATATAGAGTGAAAGTGTGTGTGAAGTATAATGAATGACTAGATCCATGCAAAATGAGGTGAAAGCCCAATTTTCTGGTTTTTGAGATAAAGATAATGGTTAGAGTATAGCCAACATCAGTGGATATAATTAGGAAGTTCCATGCTCCTTTTAGCTTTTGTTCAGTGAATTCAGTCATTTCTGAATTTGTGACCTCATTTGGGGTTATCTTGGCAAAGATACTATAGTGGTTTGCCATTTTCTTTTCTAATCCCTTTTATTGGTGAGGAAACTGAGAAAAATGGAGTTAAGTGACTTGCCCATGGGCACACTGCTACTACATGTCTGAGATTAATTTGAATTTAGATATAAGGGAATTTCAAATTTCCTTTTCTTCTTTCTGCTACCAATCCACTTGCCAAGATGATTTTACCAAACTGTGATTTCAGATCATGTTACAACTCCCTGAAGTAAAAGTTGAGAGTTGAGTGAAACGTAGATGCCAAAGGTAGATGAGTAGCTCTGAAAGTATTCTGTAAGCAAGTATTCTATATTCAAAGCAGTGGTGCTAGTCCTCCTTGAAAATCTCATATATCCCTTACTACTACTACTGCTACTGCTTCTGCTACTGCTCTTGCCATTGCTGCTGCTGCTACTCTAGCTGAGGTTATAGCTGCTGCTAATGCTCCTTCTCCCTTCTTTTCCTCCTACTTCTCCCTTTCTAGGATATATCACCTCCACTATTTCCTCATTATCCCTCCAAAAGTTTTTATCCAAAAGTTATCTAGTTCAACTTTACTTTTCATGTATCTTTGATTTTTATATCTTCATTCTATCACTTTTCACCTCCCTCTAAAACCATGCTATTTTACTATCTTCATCTGCCTTTTTGATTTCTGCTTATATGAAATAAAATTGAGAAAGACACAAAACTTACAGACTGTGTCCTCTATAATTTGTTATATAAAACCCCATTAGGAATTCACTATTAAATATCAATCCTTTTATTTTCAGAAGATAGATTTTTTTATCTGACTCTCTCAGGCCTCTTTCTCCTGAAACCAACTGTATTTCTTTCTATTTAAAACAAAACAAATCTTACCTTCTGTCTTATAATCAATACAGTATACTAGTTCTGAGTAGAAGAGTGGTAAATGAGCAAATAGGTAAGATTAAGGAATTGGGATTAAACCTCTTGCCCAAAGGCACACAAGGTAGAAAGTGTCTGAGGCCAGGTTTGAACCCAGTATCTCCAGTCTCCAGGCCTACCTCTTTATCCATTGAGCCACCTAGCAGCTCAATGAATACCCTATTAATAGAAACAAGTCACTCATGGTAATATTAGTCTAATTGAATGAACAAAATTAAGTCTTTTGGTGATTTCCCTTTTCTCTCAGACTATATATTTTAAAAACTAATCAATTATTTGATAATTATTGTTCATTTATTCTAGTGACAGATGAAGATAATAAAATCTCAATGTCTCAGGTTTTTCATCTGCAAATGAAAGTATAGTCCTACATAACCTCTTTAGTTCCTTTCAGCTCTAGATCTTTGATCTTATGAGAGTATATTCCATTAATTATCCTAGGTTTCTCTTATTTGCAAATTCTTAATATTTGCTGGCTCCTTTCCAAATACTTATAAATATGAGCAGAATTCTATAATCTTTTAAAATAAATACACTTTCAGTTAATCCTTCAATTCCCAAAAGCTGTCAGTCTGTATCTATCCTTTTTCATAAGCAAATTTGTTGAAACAAAATATCTGAAACAGTTTCCTCCATTTCATCATTTCACATTCAATGTTCAGCTTCTTGTACTCTGATTTCCAATGTTATCATTGAATGAAAACTCCTCTTTCTAGAGTTTCTGATGTTCTCTTAAGTGCCAAATTAGATAATCATTTCTCGTCTCATCCTTCTTAATTCCTGTGAAGAATTTTTTACATTGTTGACTATTCTTCAATAGTTTTTTCTCCCTTTGTTCCCTTGACTACTTTCTTCTTGGTTCTTTTCCTATAATCCCATTCTTTTCTCCTTTATTTTATGCAGAAATCTCATATTTGCCTTAATCCTTTCCATACCACATCTCTGTACTGCAAGCTCTTTTCTTTCTCAAATCTCTGTTTCATATTGACTTCATTAGAATTTTAAACTAGATTTTTTAAAACTTTAAAATTATTTTTTTCATGATTATAGGTTGATATTTTTTCATTATTTTCATACATTTTGCAATTCATGTTCTATTCCTTCCTCCTCTCCTTCCTCTTCCCCAAGTGCCAATAATGTGGCATAGATTATACAGATATTATCATACAAAACAAATATCCATGTTCATAATGGTGTGAAATATGATATATATTGCTTACACTAGAGACAAAGTTACAAAGCAAATAAAATGAAGAATGATATGCTTCAAACTGTATTCAACTCTATTAATTCTTTCTATGGCAGTGAATATCTGTTTTCATCATGGATCCTATGGAATTGCATATTCACATGTTTTGACCATTTGTCAATTGGGAATTGACTGTTATTTTTAAAACTTTAACTCAGTTTTCTGAATTCGTTGAGTTCATAAATGAGGTCTTTCTCAGAGAAATTTGAGATAAAGAATTCTCCAGTTTATTGTTTTCATTTTGGTCTTAGTTTGCATTGATTTTATTTGTGCAAAATATTTTTTAATTTAATATAGTTAAAGTTAATTTTTTACATCTTATAATATACTTTAAGTTTTGTTTTGACCTAAATTTTACTCTTATTCATATATTTGACAGGTAAATAATTTTATGCTCCCTTCATTTGTTTATGGTATCACCCTTTATTTCTAAGCAGAAATAATGAAACAGTTTTTTTAGACCATAATGCCATAAAAATCATAATCAATAAGGGCTTATGGAAAGACAGATTTAAAATTAACTAGAAACCAAATATTCTAATTCTTCAAAACTGGTATGTTGAAGAACAAATCAAAGAAATAATTACTGATTTCATTGAAGAGAATGACATGAGGGAACAACATATCAAATTCTATGGAATATAGTCAATGCAGTATTCCTAGGAAAAGTATATACCTCAGTGCATATATCAACAAATAGGAGAGGGAAGAGGTCAGTGAATTGGGCATGGAACTTAAAAAATATAAAAGAGTAAATTTAAAATCCCCAAATAAAAATTAATTAGAAATCCTAAAAATCAAAAGAGAAATTAATAAAATTAGAAGTAAAAGAATCACTGAAGTAATAAATAAGACTAAGAGCTGGTGCTTTGAAAAAACAAATAAAATAGATAAAGTACTAATTAATCAAATTATAAAGAAAATCAATTTAGTATCAAAGATGAAAAGGGTATCCTCTCCTTTAGTGACCAGGAAATTAAGGTAATTATTAAGAGATATTTTGCCCAATTATATGGCAATAAGTATGGCAATCTTAGTGAATGCAATTAATATTTACAACATTTTAAACTTCCTGGATTAACAAAAGAGGAAATAGAATACTTAAATAATCCCATCTCAGAAGAAAAAAAAATGAATAAGCCATTAAATAATTCCCTAAGAAATAATCATCAGGACCAAATGGATTCACAAGTGAATTCTATCAAACATTTAAAGAATAACTAATCCCAATATTATACAAATTATTTGCCAAAATAAGCAAAGAGGGAGTTTTACCAAATTCTTTTTATGACAAAAATATGGTATTGATTCCAAAGCCAGGCAGAGAAAAAACAAAGAAAGAATATTAAAGACCAATCTCCTTAATGAACATAAATGCAAATATCTCAAAAAAAAAATACTAGCAAAAAGACTATAGCAAGTTATCACAAGGGTTATCCATTATAAGTAGGTGAAATTTACACCAAGAATGGAAGGATGGTTCAATATTGAGAAAAACATCCAAATATTGGACCATATCAATAATCAAACCAAGATAAATCACATGCGTTTCTCAATAGATGCAGGAAAAGCCTTTGACAAAATACACTCATTCCTATTGAAAATGCTAGAAAATATAGGAATAGATGAGCTTTTACAAAAAATAATAAATAGTATATATTTCAAACCATCAGCAAGGATCCTTTGAAATGGGGATAAGTAATATCAGGAGTGAAGCAAGGATGACCATTATCACCTCTATTATTTAACATTTTACTAGAAACCCAAGCAGTAGCAATTAGAGAAAAAAAAAAAAACAAATTGAAGGGATTAAAGTAGGGAATGAGGAGACTAAACTAGTTTTCTCTACAGATGATGAGATAATCTACTTAAAGAATCCTAGAAAATCAACTAAAAGGTTAGTAGAAATGATTAACAACTTAAGCAAAGTATCAGGGTACAAGATAAACTCACATACATCATCACTATTTCCATATATTTCCAACTAAACTCAGAAGCAGGAGTTAGAAAGAGAAAGTCCATTAAAATCACCCTAGGTAATATGAAATATTTAGGAATATATTTGCCAAGACAAACATGAGAATTATATGAACACAACTTCAAAATACTTTCCACACATTTAAAATTAGATCTAAATAACTAGAAAAAAAACATTAATTGCTCATGGGTAGAATGAGTAGATATGATAAAAATGACAATGCTACCCAAATTAATTTACTTATTCAATGCCTTACCTATTAAACTACTAAGAAACATTTTTTTACAGAATTAGAAATAAAATACAACAAAGTTCCTCTGGAAAAAAAAGAAGAAAAGGGAACTAATGAAAAAAAATGTGAAGAATGGGGTCCTAACAGTACCAGATTTTAAACTTCACTAAAAGGCAATGATCTTCAAAAAGAGACAGAAATGAGGACCCATGGAATAGATTTGTGGTAAATGACCTCAGTAAGATAGCTTACAATAAACCCAAAAATCCTAGCATGTGGGACAAGAACCCACTATTTGACAAAAACTGCTGGAAAATTTAGAAAACTGTGTGGGAGAGATTAGGCTCTCCACCCAGATAAATTCAGAATGGGTAAATGACTTAAATATAAAGAGGGAAATAATAAGTAAATTAGGTGAACATAGACTAGTATAACTGTCAGATCTATGGGAAAAGAAAGTAATTAAGACCAAGTAAAAGATAGAGAATATTACAGAATGTAAAAAAAAAATATTTAGATACATTGAATTTAAATGGTTTTCTAAGAACAAAACCAAATGCAACCAAAATTAGAAGGGAAACAATAAATTGGAAAAAATAAAATAAAAACATCTGACAAAGATCTAGTTTCCCAAATTTATAAGGCACTAAGTCAATTGTTCAAAAAAATCAAGCTATTCCCAATTGATTGATGGTCAAGGAACATGATTATGCAGTTTTCAGATGAGGAATTCAAAACCATCAATAAGCATATGGAAAAGTGTTCAAAATCTCTCCTGATTATAGAAAAGCAAATCAAAACAGCTCTGAGGTACCACCTCACACCTAAGAGATTGGCCAATATGACAGAAAAGGAAAATAATAATTGTTGGAGGGATTTTGGCAAAATTGGGACACTAATCCACTGCTAGTGGAGCTGTGAATTCATCCAACCATTCTGGAAAGCTATTTAAAACTATGCCCAAAATTCTTCAAAAGACTATCTGCCCTTTGATCCAGCCATACCACTACTGAGTTTATACCCCAAAGAGATCATAAGGAAATAGACTTGCACAAAAATATTTATAGCCGTGTTCTTTGTGGTGGCAAAAAATTGAAAAATGAGGGGATGCTCTTCATTTGGAGAATGGATGAACAAATTATGGTATCTATTGATGATGGAATGCTATTGTGATCAAAGGAATAATGAACTGGAGGAATTCCATGTGAATTGGAATGACCTCCAGGAATTGATGCAGAGTGAAAGGAACAGAATCAAGAGAACACTATACACAAAGACAGATACACTGTGGCACAATCAAAAAAACAAATAAATCATATATCTGTCTGGACTTTAACTTGGTATATGGTTTGAGGTGCTGGTTTATGCCTAGTTTCTGCCATATTGTTTTGTAATTTTACCAGCAGTTTTTGTCAAAGAGTGAGTCCTTCTTCTAAAATTTTGGACCTTTGGGTTTGTCAAACATTAGGTTACTATGGTCATTTACCATAGTGAATACCTAATATATTCCATTACTCTACATTCTATTCCTTAGCTATTATATTATAATAATAGAGTTTGAGATCTGGAATAGCTAAGCAAATTTACTTCATACTTATTTTTCATTAATTCCCTTTATACTGTAGGTATTATATTTTTCCAAATTAATTTTATTATTTTTCCTTAACTCCATGGAATATATTTTGGGTAGCCTAATTGTTATGGCACTGAATATGTAAATTAATTTGACCAGAATTATCATTTTTATTTTATTGGCTTATACTTATACATGGGCATTTATGGTTTTTTTTTTCTAATTTTTTTAAATTTGACTTTATTTGTGTGGAAAATGTTTTGTACTTATGTTCATATAGTTTCTGGGTTTGTGTTAATAGATAGACTACCAGGCATTTTATAATGGTCTACATTATATTTTAGTGGATTTTCTATTTCTATCTCTTGTTGTGCTTTATTGGAAGTATAGATAAATGCTAATGATTTATGGCCATTAATTTTATATCCTCCAAATTTGCTGAAGTTAATTATTTGATTCCTTTTTGGTTCATTCTTTAGAATTCTCTAAGTATACCATCATATTATCTGCCAATGTTGAATTATCTGTACAATGTTGAATAGGAGTGGTTGTAATGGGCATCCTGTTTCACTCCAGATCTTATTGGGAGTACTTCTAGCTTATCCTCATTACAGATAACCTTTGCTGATAGTCTCAGATAGACGCTATTTATCATTTTGACAAATGTTCCATTTATTTGAATGTTGTCTAGGGCTTTTAATAGGAATGGGTATTGTATTTTGCCAGAAGTTCATGTTTTGTGATGCAATAGCATTCTAGTTCAACAATATGCTACAATTTCTTCATCTATTCCCTAAGTCTTAGACAACCCCTCAGTTTCCAATTCTTTGCCATAAAAAAAAACAAAAACAAACAAAAAATCCTCTTACAACATATATATATATATATATATATATATATATATATATATACATTTATACATATATTTTTTTATACTAGACTGTCCTTTTCCTTTTCTCTAATATCTTTGGGATACAGAACTATTAGTGGAATTGCTGAATTAAAAGGTATATATATATATTTTTTTTTCTGGTCTTTTGAGTTGGTTTAAGCTTGCTCTTCAGAATGTTTGTGTCAGTTAATAGTTCTACCAACAGTGCATTACTGTCTCTGTTTTTCACATCTACTCCAACATTTATCATTGTCCTTTTTGGTAATGTTAGATAGTCTGGTGGGGTGTATGGGGTGTTCAGGGAGGGGTGGTATCTCTGGTATGGAAGGCTTGTCATGCCCTTCTAGGGAAGCACTCCAGCCTCTGACCCCCACCTGACACCCAGCTCTCACTTGTAGCTCCTAGGGCTCCTAGTAGCTGCTAGCATGAGGCAGCAGTCACACCCCAGGCAATGGCTTCAACAGGCTGGCTAAACTTTGTGAGGGTAGCCATTGAGTCATAGACTCCTAGTGAACCAGGGCCTTGCTCACCCAGCATGTGAAGACTGCTTCAGCCTAACAGACGGAAGAAACCAATAAGAAGGTTCAACAGCTGAGATGGCAATGCAGCAAAGCACTGTGGAGTGCTTAGGGCGTGTTGGAGCACAAAAGACAACAAGGCTATCCAATGCAACTGAGGAAGCCTCCAGGTGTAACAACTTTTCTATTGCCAATGGACCCAGGCTTCCAACGGCAAGAGAGTGGGACTGTCTCTGTGCATCAACTTTTCCACTTAAATCTCCTTCACGCACAAGTGTCTTTGTACACACTCATCTATATCATAGATGAAAACGTACAAAGACAATTGTCATCCTCAGTTACAGAGAGACTACTACTACTAGATAGTCTGGTAGATGTGAGGTGATACATCAAAATTGTTTTAATGTTCATTTTTCCAATCAATAGTGATTTGGAACATTTTTTCATATCACTATAGATAGTTTTCATTTCTACCTTCGAGAACTGACTGTTTATATCCTTTACCCATTGTCCAATTGGGAATTGATTTATATTCTTATAAATTTGACTCAATTCTCTATGTTACTGAGAATTAAGATGTCTGAGATATTTACTATAATTTTCCCTCAAATTTGCTGATTTCCTTCTAATATTTGTTGTGTTAGGGTTTTTTTGCGTGTTAAAAACTTTTAATTTAATGTAAACAAAGTTATTCATTTCATTTTTTGCTACATCTTATAGACTTTCTATTAAAGAACATCCCCAAAATATCCAAGTCTCCAACTGCTTTTGATGGTCATTTATTTGTATATTAATTAGGAAGTTTTAAATAAAGCACTTGGGTTATTTTTTGTTTTTATGACTCACCAAGTCCACCACTTTTTTCCTGTCCTAGTTCTAATATCATTGTTTTAGTCATATCATTTTATTTAACAGATATCCCTTTTATTTCCTTTTGAACTATTTCTCCACTGTGGATAAAAATGAAAAAAAAACACAATTAACAATTCTTCATACTCATGCAAAACAAATTCCCTCATTAGATATGTTAAAAAAAAAAACAAATTCATATGCAATTACAAATGGATATATATGTTCTCTTTAGTAAAATCCATTGTTTTGTTTAATCATATCTGATTTCATTGCATTCTTTATTTTCAAATAAATGAAATGATTTATTATGGACTCCCATAGCTTTTCAAAAGCTGATAATCAACTGGTATTATACATACACACCCACATTCACACATTTATGTTTCTAGATATATAGAGTATGCATGTACTCTCTCTCTATATATATTTGTGTGTGTGTGTGTATATATATATATATATATATATATATACATATATGTATGTGAGTATGAAATGTTTTGTTTCTGAAACTATACAAGTGATAAAATTTAAGAGTGAATAACAATCTTACTTCCCTCAATCATTTGTCTTCCTAAGGTGTATATGTTTCTCCTTCTAGGTTTTGTCATATTTCTATTGTCTAATTTCATAAAAATAGTATGCAATTGGAATATTGGATGTTATGATTATATCTTGCATTTAAGTGTATCTGTTCATTTTACCCATACATTTACATTAGTAAAAGTAGAAGCACATATTAGTAGCAATATATATCATAATAAATATAGTATAAATTGTTTCTTTCCCCTAATATTTCCCCCAGTTTGCTATATTCACAAGGAGCCCTACCTATCTATCTCACAGTCCAACTCCAACACTTGGCACCACTAAATAGCTCACAATATTTTTAAATATTCTTCAGTCAACAGTCTTATTAAGAATAACAAATAAACAATTTAGCTTAGCTTTGGGGAAGCTTAGATTCCCATTTTAAAATATTCTATTTCAGTCTTTTAGCACTAGTAATGTATTAAACTCTAGAAGTGATTCAGGATATATTTTTAATATGTCAAAAGCTGAACTTCACAAATTTTTCACTTTATAACCAATCATGGATGCTAAAATGACTTATTTTTCCTTTTTTATTAAGAGATTAAATTTTTCCAGGAAAGATTTCTCCTGGTCCTTTCAATCATATTGTGCCTTTCAGAGTTATTTTTAGTGACCTTCAGAATATAAATCAAGGTACATTGACTTTTTTCATTGCTAATTGAATGTTTTTTCTTCATGTACCTTTGTATAACTTTTTATATCTTTCATTTGATCATATAATCAAAGAGCAACAATACTTTAATTAATAAGTCTAATTAATAAAAAATATAACTTAATTATTTTTAATCCATGAATGACATATTTGGGGGAATTTAACAAATAGTCAATATATATAAAATGAAAAATGCAATAGCTATATTTGACAAAGTTTTTTATTCCTCATACAAATCAAATTATTCTTGTTAAAGTGATACATTTTAATATCACATTCATGAGCATTGAGATGTTAAATTATAAAATTAAATAAATTTATATTATAGTCATTACTCGCTAATATTAATTAGTAGTGTCATAGAATTCAGAACAACGATCTTCTCAATCTTTCATAATATTTCTCATCAAATAAATAGTGCTTATAATTTTTTTATAAAATATATAATCCTATAACACTTATAAACCATTTCTTTACACTAACAAGGTAAGTATCATAATCAAAAAAGAACTCTGTTTATCAATATGATACCAAGGTCTTAGAAATTATTTTAAAACAGAATCCTGAATAGTTACAGGTCAGTGACTAAGAATTCAAAACAAACATTTCAAGAAAGTAGATTTTAATAGGGTTTTAAAACTAATTTAAAAGAAATCTTCCCTAGTCTTTGGATGTTCTGTAGATACAAATAGAGAAAAGGGAAAAAGTCAAAAAAGAAATCATTCCTATATTATAAAAAAAATATAAAGATAGACAGGGAAACAAAGAGTCAAAGTCAAAGCTTGACAGAGAGAGGCAGACAGACAAAGACACAGAGGAACACAGAAAAACAGATAAAAAGAGATAGAGGGAATGAGAGTTAGACAAAGATAGAAAGAATTTTATTAAAACTTTGTTAATGAAATCAAAAGCCCTAAAATTGTAGAGATAGGAAAGAAACAAACATTTATTAGCACAACACAGTTCTGAGCATAATCTTCTGACAATGTGAATTAAACTTCATTGAATTAAAATTAATCACCTGGCTCATGGAACTTTATGATCTGGTTTAGAGAAGATCAAAATTTCCTAGTCATCATGGAACAAGTAATCCCATAAATTATATATTAAAAAAAAGTATGCATTAGACTGAAAGCTAGAATCAATTGAATAGTGGGTAGGAGAATATAGCAGAAAGGAAATGGGATTTGGAGAAATTCTGAATCATCCAATCTAGCAAGAACTATCCTTTACATGGAAGATAGTTGTTAGGAAGAATCAATGATTTGAGTTTCATGGAATAAGGTAGAAGACAAATCTATTTAAATGCCTACTTTGGGTGAGACATAGAAGGTCCACAAATAACAACAAATTTAAGTGAGTATAAACTGCTTCCAAAAAGAAGAAACAAGCCATATCTTCTGATAATTTCAT
The DNA here is from genome assembly GCF_027887165.1 of Monodelphis domestica. Taxonomy (NCBI): domain Eukaryota; kingdom Metazoa; phylum Chordata; class Mammalia; order Didelphimorphia; family Didelphidae; genus Monodelphis; species Monodelphis domestica. Next base: position 145,500,469 of record NC_077234.1, on the reverse strand, counting down.
GCATTGCAATATGGATTTCCTGGTTTCTGATATGTATTTTCCCTCAAATGTAGAAGAAATGAGGAGAATTAGAACTTTGAATCTAAAGAGAAATTATAAAGTGTAAATAATGGAAATGTGTGTGGGAAGGATAGGCATGTGAAATTAGAGTGGAATTTCTGAAACTGAAATAGCTGTTTTCCAAGTGTTATGCCCTCTTGTGAAGATAATTGATAAGAAATTGCTTAGGGGAGAGAGTAAAGCACATCATGGTTGGAGCCCATTTGCATATAGTAGTTCATTGAAGAAACAGTCTATTTGATGTGAGACTTCAAGTGGGAGAAAGACAGCATTGCTTTCCAAGATGATAATGTAATCTGAGATATCTGACTCAGTGCTCAATAAAAATTAAATAATTTAGATGGATTTTCAGAAAATAATTAGATGAGTAACACAGAAATCTGTAAGCTTTGATTACAGCTCATTTTAAGTCAAGAAAATAGAACAGGGAGCTAAAGTGCTGGGTTTGGAGTCAAGAACTGAACTGAAATCCACTCAGATACTTACTAGCTATGCAACCTCAAGCAAGACATCTAATTTATGTGTTCCTCAGTTTCCTTATAATTAAAATATGGGTACTTATAGCACCTACGTGGCAGGATTGATGGGATGATCAAATGAAATAATAATTGTAACATCATTAACAAAGTGCTTGGCAAATTGTTAAACACTTTATAAATGTAGGTTCAAATTCTAAAACAATATTCCTAGATTAATAAGTGTGGGGGAATAGAAGAAATGGATGGTAAAAACTGAATGGACACAAAAACATCAGATTTAATATTCTTCAAACCATGAAGATGAAGGATAATATTGGGCTTTGACAAAGCTATTTTTGTACTGTTCACTTTAGTCTCCTCCTAGTCAAAGTAAGATGCATAAGCCACCAATCAGTTTTATACCTCCTCAGGACTGAAGGAGCCAAAGGTTTGGATTTTTAAATCTCCCTATAGAGAGTATGGCTTGCTTCCCATCTCTAATTCTGAAATGTAAACTCCTTTAGATCTGGGACTATTTTAGGTTTTATGTCCTCATCTCTAGGGAGTAGCACAGTGTTTCATACAATTTATTGGATTGGATAGCTCCATGAAAGAAATGGTACTTACTGAATACTGGAGACCCAAATAAACAAAAGAGGAAGTTACAATTTCAGTATATATATATATATATATATATATATATATATATATATATATATATATATATATATATATATATATAAAGAAGAGAAAATGAGAAGCAATAAAAGGATGCTTGCCAAATTTCAAAGAAGCAGCAGATGGTCATTGGTCACAGAAAAGCACATAAGTTTAAGGTTTTTTGTTTTGTTTTGTTTTGTTTATAATTATCTGCCTGCCTGTCTGCATGTCTATCTACCTACCTACCTATCTATGTATCTATCTATCTATCTAATTAGCTACTGAATCTTATTCAATTGCAAATGTTAAGTAACTCAAAGTACAAAAATATGAATATTGTTTTACAGTCATCATATTTAATACATAATCTCTTGAACATATTTTAACTAATCTTCCACTCAGAAATTATTTTATTAAGACGGATATTTGAGTAAAGTAGACATACAAAAAAAATTAAATTTCAATTTTTAGTACTTTGTATACTGAGTTCACATCCACCATTCACAAAAGTTTATTTGATAATCTAAATTTATGAAACAAGAGGTATGAGCTCAAAGGTTTTAGGGAATGATGGTACTCTAGCCTTTTAGAAAAATGTTGAAGAAAACTCATGGGAAAAAATAAAAATATTACTGCATGTTTATTATACTAAAATAGAGCATCTTTGAAGTCATGTGGAAGACTCAGAGGAAAAAAAATGCCTTAATATATGAAATGAATGATCCAGAAGAGAAAATTAGGAAGTAGAATTAGGTCCAGACAGGTAACATTTTGCATAAAGCACCGGATAAGGAATCTGTAAGACCTGAGTTCAAATATGGCCCCTGAAACTTGCTACTTATATAGCCTTAGGCAAGTCACTTATTGTTTGTCTCCTTCAGTTTCCTCATGTGCTAAGGAGAATTAGTAATAGGATCTACTTCCCAAAGTTATTGTGAACATGAAATTAGTCTTGATTCATATAGTGCTCTACAAGTCTTAAAATGTTCTAAATGTTTACATTACAAGTACTACTATTAATATTGCTACTGTTGCTGTTATTACTACTACTACTAATACCACCATAACCACTACTACTACTACAACATCAAAAAAAGATTATAATATGTATTAACTTAGAGTTATATAATAAATAGTATACTAAAATTAGAGAGGGATGAAGCAGAAATGGGTAAGAATGTTTGAGGAAAAACATATGGCAAAAATAACTATATTAACCAATAATAGTGTGATTTATATTTTTTAAAGGACTTTCCCTTTGAGTCATACACTACAAGATATTTTATTTTAGTATTATAGGTAGAAACTTTTGGTTCAAAAAGCTTGGTCAATTTAAAAAAAGCCAATAAGTATCAAAGGCAGAATATCAGTTCAAATTTTCCTGACTCTTAGTAAAGCACTTTATCAATTATTCAAAACTGGTTCTCCTGGAATTTTCTTTTTGAAATGCTCCCTGGTTTGAGCTGTATTTCTTCTAGATACTTCAGATTATGTCATCATATGATCCAAAGAAAAATAATACAAAAATAAATTTTAAATTATGTTCAGGAATGGAAAAAATGGGAAAAAGTAAGACAAGTGTTTGGACAAACTGGTGAATTACTAATGCAAGTTTTAAGAACAAGATGCAATTCTGAACTTTATTTGTTAAATATTACAATCCATGTTGTCATCTCTGAAGAGGTGTGCTGTACATACTTTCATCTTTTATAAACTGAATAAGCACATCATTTATGTCCCACACTCATACCATTGATAAAAATGATTGAAAGGAAGAGCATTATTATTTTTTTAATTAATTTATTTAGTCTATTTAGAACATTATTCCTTGGTTATAAGAATCATATTATTTCCCTCCCTCCCCTCACCCCACCCTTCCTGCAGTCAACCTGCAATTTCATTGGGTATTACATGTGTCCTTGATCAGAACCTATTTCCTTGTTTTCGGTGTTTGCATTAGGATTTTCATTTAGATTCTAAATCTCCTCGACCCATGTATTCAACCAGTTTTTTTCTGTGTTTCTACTCCTACAGTTTTTCCTCTGAATGTGGATAATGTTCTCCACCCTCCCGCCATGAGCTTCTTTGTGACATATAATTTTACTCCCTTTCGTTTCTTTTCCCATTTCTTTCAGTATTAACCTCTTTTTAGCTCTAGTTTTATATATATATATATATATATATATATATATACACACATATATATACATATATACATAGATATGTATTTATGCATACATATATCTATATACATATTTATGTCTTGACATTTCATCCTATACAGTTTGTCACTTTTCCCACTAAATGTAATTCTTCTAGCTGCCCAGGTGATAATACCAATTTTTAAGAGTTACCAATGACCTCTTTTCTTAAAGCAATACATATTATTTTAACTTATTGGGTCTTTTAAAAAAAAAGTTTTTTTTGTTTTGTTTAGATTTTCTTTTTCCCCTCTTTTTATTTACCTTCTGATGATTCTTTTGAGTTCTGTGCCTGGGCATCAAATTTTCTGTTGAGGTCTGGTCTTTTCTTTACAAATGCTTAGAATTCTTCTATGTTGTTAAATAACCTTTCTCCTGCAAGAATATAGTCAGTTTTGCTGAGTAGTTGATTCTTGGTTGTAGACCTAGTTCCCTTGCTTTCCTGAATATCATATTCCATGCCTTTTGGTACTTCAGTGTAGATGCAGCCAGATCCTGTGTTATCTTCACTGTTTTTCCATGGTATCTGAATGACTTCTTCTTAGAAGCTTACAATACTTTTTCCTTCATCTGATAGTTTTTAAATTTGCCTATAACATTCATGGGTGTTGTCAGTTGGTGAATAAGTACAGGAGGTGATCTGTGGATTCTTTCAATCTCCACTTTTCCCTCTTGTTCTAAAATATCAGGGCAGTTTTCTTGGACAATTTCCTGTAGTATTATATCCAGGATTTTTCTTTTGTCATTGTCTTCTGGTAGACTAATGATTCTTAAATTGTCTCTCCTGGAATGATTTTCTAAATCTTCTGTTTTGTGAATGAGGTGCTTCTTATTTTCCTCAATGTTTTCATTCTTTTGATTTTGTTTTATAGTGTCCTGCTTCCTTGTGAAGTCACTTGATTCTAGTTGTTGTATTCTGGTCCTTAAAGACTAGATTTCATCCCTGGCATTTTGGTCATCCTTCTCTTTCTGGTCTGATTTTCTTTTGAGGTCACCTTTCATCCTCTTTGCCTCCTCTTTCATTTCCTTTGTCTCATCTTTCATCTCTTTTGCCTCATCTTTCATCTTCTTTGTCTCATTTTTCAATATGGTAAATTTTGGCTTTGAAGACACTATTTTCTTGTTTTAGTCCAAGTGCCTTTGTTTCCAGATGACTTATTTTAGTTTTTAAGTTCTTTTCACATTTGTCTTCAGCCTCTCTTAACTGTGTTTTGAATTGTATTTTGATTTCTTCCAGAGCCTTTATCCAGTTCTCTGGGTTTTATGTTTTTTTTTTTTTTTGGTGTTCCTTTATCTTTCTCTGTTCCATTTGCACTCTGTTCATTGTCTGTATAAAGGCTGTCGATTGTAATTTCTTTTTTCTTTTTCTGTTTTTTTTTCTCATATTTTCCCCTTCTTTACTCCCCGCAGTTGCCTGAGCTCTTACTCCTTACATTTTTTTTTTGCTGTTTTGGGCTTTTCTTTCTGCCTTCACTCTTGGAGCTTTGTCCGTAAATCTCTCAGTGCAGTCTGTGGGGAAGGGTGTTGGAGCTTGAGCTTCCTTCCCTTCTGGAGTCTTTGAATGGATTAAGTTCAACAGTCTGTGGGGGAGGGGTGTTGGAGCTTGAGTTTCCCTGCCCTCTAAAGTTTTTGATGGAATTAAGTCTGACTGGGTTGCTGAAAGTGCCCTGAGTCCCAAACCTGGGGAGTGGTGGCAATATGGAGTGTCTCTGCTGCTACAACTTCTGCCTGCTCTGTGCTCTGCACTTCTTTTCTATCTGCTTCTCTACTGCAGAGTGTTCGACACTCTGAGCCTGGCACAGCTTTGCCAGGAAGGTACTCCCTCCAGACAAATGCCTTTCCCTGCCCAGTGCTTCCAGATTATGCTGGAGGCTTAGCTCTCTAGGTGGGGGAGGGATCCCAGGACCATCCTTCTTCCTTCCCCTTATACCAGAGTGTTTTTGAATTCCAGCTTTAGGGGGCATACCTTTTAAGTTGAGTCCAGCAAGAGGGTTCTTTGGCTCTGTCTTATTGTTAGGTTTGATTTTCAGTCCCCTAGGAGCATTTAGTTTGCAATTGGTAAGGAAGGATTTTCAGAGGCCTGAACATTTGCTGTCTCTATGCCACCATCTTGACTCCACCTCCCAAGTAAGGAAGAGCTTTATTAAGGTAAGATTAAAGCCTAGAGGCTAAGTTGACAAGAATGAAAGAATTGGAACCTTTTATATTTATGAGTTCAATCAATTCCAAACATATTTACATGTAAAATTAAACTGTTTAAATTTCTCCCTCTTGAAGGACATCATGAGACATTTTGATAAATAACTTCCCCAAATCTTGTTATAACATTTAAAAGATACGTGATTTTGAACAAGTCATCTAACTTTCTATTTATACATTTTCTCACGTGTAAAATAAAAATAATAAAATCTTTATTGCTTAATTCACAGGATAGTTGCAATGATTAAATGGAATTATGTATGTAAACTGCTTTAAAATCTTAAATCATAATCAAATGTTATTTAAAATGAATTATTGTACACTAAATATATTGTTCTCAAGTTTAGATAAAAAGGTGATATAAAAATTAATTAACAAAATATCTACTTTATAGAGATTATGGTATAGAGGAAAAAAGGATTGAAGTTGGATAGAAAGTCTTTGAATTAAAATCTTTCCTCTCATTCTATATAACTGTGATCTTGTTCATGTAATAGTTCTGAAAGTTTAATTTTCCTTTTAGTTATCTTCAAAATATAATAGAATCTTTTAGTATATACAACATAAATTTTATAGTAACTCCCCACCAACATTGTTGCCAGGGTCAAAAGAATAAATGCCTCTAAATGTATTGCAATTCTAAAGTATAATACAAATGTCAGTTATTTTCCATTCATGCCATACTAAAGTTATTTCATCATAGTGAATTTGTTTCTACATAAATAATTTGATCTTAATCTGTAGTTCAATAAGAACTAGAATAAGAATACCTTAGATTTGCAATCCAAGGTCATTGGATTCAAATTTCATTCTTTGTCATTATTTTTAGGAATTCAAACAAGTCTGTTTTTTTTTCCTTTCTCTTGCTCAGATCATTTCTCTATTTAAAAAAAATCAGAGATTATCTCAAAAGTCTAATTAAGCTCTAAGTCTAAGGTTGTAGTGCATTTTTTTAAATTAAAAAAAAAACCTGTTGTGTTATATTAGTATTACCCTATATTAGAGAAGATTGAAATGCTGGAGTATAACAAATTTCATGAAAGGACTTCAAAGCCATGCATGGTTTGATTAGAGGAACCGGAGCTGGTGAATATGAAAAAGAGAAAATTTAATTATGGAAACACTATTTCTCCCTTCAATTTGTAATTTCAGTTTGGCATAGTGAACAGCAAACTGACCTAGAAGATGGTTCAAATGGGTTCAAAGCTTGCGCTTGATAGCATACTGGATGTCTTCCTGAATAAGTCACTTAACCCTTAACATCTTAGGCAAATCTCTAGTTTTACAAATTTCAGAGAAAGTGTCACCTTATATTAGTAGTGGAATTCCTTGTATCAATGACCCAAAAATAAAATTATAAACACTTGTTGGAGTGGTTTGGTCAAAAGAACATTGTACTTAGAATCAGAGGATCTCTCTGTTTTGCTACATACTATTTATTCGTTTTTGTGAATCCCGTCATCTTTTGACCCTTAAGTTCTTCATCAGCAGGTTCCAAATAAAATAAGTCAAATGCCTTGTCCACATAACAGCCCTTTAATACATAAAGGAAGCTCTTGATCCCACCTCCATTACTTCTCTTTTCCAAGTTAAGTATTTCTATTCCTTTGAAGAAGTACCATGCTTACTGTCTTTGTCTAGATATCTCCCAGTTTATGAATGGTTTTTGAAAACTCATATCCAGAACTAAATATAATACTTCAGATGCCATCTAATTAAAGATAGCATAGAAGGATTAAGTTTGTCTTATTCTGGGAAAATATATCTGTCTTAAAATAGTGCAGGAGTAAATTAGTTTTTTGTACTCCACATATTACTCCTGACACTGTTGAACTTTCAGCCTACTAAACACCCTTGTTATTTTTTAAGACAACTTGCCATCTAAAAAAGCCTACTCTATGCCATATTTGTGAATTTTTTTTGAGCCCATGTATAAGATCTTACATTGATTTCGATTGAATTTTGTCTACTAGAGTCAAAGTAATTCTCTAACCTGTCAAGGTATTTTTGTATCCTTTTTCTATCATTTAGTATTATCTGTCCCTCCCACCTTGCTGTCAATGGCAAAAAGAGATGAGTATGCCATCTGTCTTTATCCAAGTAATTTATAAAAATGTTAAACAGTGTAAGGCCAAAGAAAAAATATATAAATGTCAGACATCATTACTATTATTTCTTTTTAGAAAGTTGTAAATCAATGAAGTAATGTTGATGAAAAAGATTAAAGATTTAAGGATTGAGCATCTTTGGAGAATCTATAGATCTTACTCTCATGCTGTCAGACACAGTTCAGATTTGTTAAATGAGACTTCTTCAGTGTGCTTATGATGGACTCTAATAATATAATACCATGAGAGTGAGGTGAAACATCTGCTATTCTTCATCAATAGCTAAATGACTCATGCCTGTTCATTAATCACCCGAATGAAAAACTATTTATTAACTTAGATGGCAGCTCTGCAATGGTAACAAGTTGAACATGAAAAGCAGTGACATCTTGCCAAGAGAATGTCACACTGTACCAAGCAATGACTGACAAAGTAGAGCCCATATAACTGTCAAGAAAGGCTGTTCCATGTAGCATTAGCTCCCCAAGGAAATCCTGGGCTTTTTCTCTGAAAGTGATTCTTCTCTTCAAGGAGACAGTGCACAGTTTTTACGGTGCATTGATTTTTTTTTCTTTCACTGTGACACTTTCATTTGTGAAGAGCAGCTACATGTGTAATCCTTTAAAATGCTTTCAGAATCCAAGAAAATGTCTCTGTTCTAAAAACAGAAACTTGGAAGGTTTGTCCTTTCTCTTCACTTTGGCATAGATGTCAGCTTCCAGAAACAACTTTTATTTTATATATTCTCTCTCTCTCTCTCTCTCTCTCTCTCTCTCTCTCTCTCTCTCTCTCTCTCTCTCTCTTTCTCTTCATTTTTCTCTCTCTTCATAAATACTATATACAAAATATGTGTGTACATACATATTTTCTAGCTAGAGAAGTAACCAATATATTTATTTAATTGCCCAGTATGCATATATTAATATATGTGTATGTGATTGACTGATATAAGTTACAAACACAAAAAACCCTCACAAAAATTTGAGCTTATACTAATCATGTATATAATATTGAGGAGAATTAAATTACTCATAAGAAAAAAATGATGAAGGCAATAATTTGCTGTATTCAAGGATATTCCTACATGCTACATTATATAATTCAATTTTCACTGTTTTTTGTTTTCCTCTAAAATTAGATAGTGAGAGAAGGAAGAGAGCCTCTCATGATTTTTCAAAGCAAAATAAAATTTTAGAATAAATATTTTCAAACTATTAAAATTCCAGAAAAAATTCATTAAAATTTTTTTTTGGTCAAACAGTTATAGTTCTTTAGATTTTATTGCTATAGATTAGACCCATCATTTTTCATTTTCAAAGAAAAATGTGTCAAATACCACAACTGATATATATATATGTATATATATATATATATATATTTGTGATATTGGTATATCACATATACATATTGTAATAGAAATTTAGCCTTGATAAATTCCTCAAATAAGTTCTTAATAACAGTTTCTAAATTAGTATTTACTCCCATTATCTGTTCTGCCTTGTGGGAGATCATAAATATATATATAGTCTTCAAATAGGTTAGAGTCTGTAAACCTCCCATAGAAATGATGTAAACTTGAGTCAAAATCTGCCATAGTATAGTTTCAGTCTGAAATGGAAACTGCAGTATAAACATGGTAGTGTTGCCAATATAATCCAAAGAATCAAAAATCATGCTGGTCATTCTGCTATAGAGTATACTATAGACCCAAAATGCAGTAATGGCTGCCAGAACAACAGCTCCACAGAGTATTTGCTTAAACAATTTTTCTTCTGCTGTTTCTAGGGATTGTAAATGCGTTCTTCTTAGGAGTGCCAATCTGTAATAGATGATAATTTGAGGGGTGTATATTTGTTTGATACTAGATGACTAATGGATCAAGTTTTGTCTACCCTCCTCCCTTTTCCTCCCACTTCAGAAGCCTTTCAGCCTCACCTTCCTGCTTCTTTGGTCCTTTCAAGTCACTCAGTGTGAGCTGTGAGGTTTCAGTGAAATAGTTATTAATCTTCTTTGTCAAACAAGGGGTTTATTTGGGGAAGACAAGAAAAGGATGGAGGATAAGGAAAGAGGGGTAGGATATCCCTGTTCTCTACAGCAAGTGTTGGATTGGAGGATATTGTCAGTAATGGCAATTCGGTCACTAGCATGAAACACAATCAGTCAGAGAGATATGAGGACAACTGTCTTTCTTCTTCTTCCTTCAAATCAGCCAGGTCACCTCCAACTTAATTAATTCAAGTCCCAGAGATACAACTAGCTTCTTTCACCTCAGCCAGTCAGCCAAAAAGCCTCTTTGCCCAGTCCAGTAGTTGGCTTGGCTCCAACTGCTATTCCTGGTAACATTCCAAATGGAATTTTCATTTGACTGATGGATGATCCATCCTCAGCTTTCTGTCTTGCATGCTTGCCTCCTTCACTATATGTATATATATATAAATATATATATATGTACATATATATACATGCACATGTATATATACATATATATGTATAATCAGTTTCAAACAAATATAAATTTCACTTCCTTTTCTATTCATATAATCAAAATTAAAAAATAAAATTTAAATAATAGAGTTATATATTGAATATATGGGCATGCTTTATATTTCAAGAATCATATTGTGGGAAGGTTTCTAAAGAAGTAAATGAGTGTTTTCCCCTGGCTAAATAACCAAACAGAGCAACATAACCATCTAGAAAAGAAAATCGAAAGACCTCTCTTGTTGAGAAAAATATTTATTTTATAACTTCAAGTGTTTTGCTTCAGAATTTAAAAATCTTTTTTCATAATCAGCATGCATGTTAATCAGTTCTTTTTTCCTTCAAGCTCAGGGAGGTATCCTGGGGCCTGTATGACACAGCATGGTGTCAAAGAGCCAAACAAGGAAAAAAAAGTTGACTCTAACTAATTTTTTTAATTAGGTAATCTTTCTGCATAGCCTGTGTTTTCTTCTTACTTTAAAATATTATAATGATATCTATCTTTTAACATCATAGAGTTATTGACAATTAAATTTCATGTACAAAAAAGCTTTGAAACCTGAAAATTACAAAATAAATGCACTTATTTTAATTCTACAAAATGCTCTTTTTTCATATTACTCCCCATATCAAGAGAAGTAGAAACCTTCCAGTACCTAATAGATGATTATCCCTAACTAATGTAGTCAAAATTATCCTTTTGATCATAGCCAAACACAGAAGGATAACCTTCTCCAAATGTATCCAAATATCTTTTCAAGAAACTCAAAACCAAATCAAATGCCAGGACAATGCACCTAACTTTTGTGTCTTAGTAGTTTCTTCTCCCCCATGAGAATCTATTTCACCTCCATGCCAAGATGAATCTTTGAAGTGGACATTTAGTGGAAGTATTCATATATGGCTCTCTCTGGACATATAATCATGGAAAATTCTCTTTTTATTTATCTCCTGATTTTTTTTTTTCTTTTTAACTTCATGGAAATGAGGCCATATCAGAAAAGGTTGTATGAGATTATTTTGATTATTTTGTTATCTTTATATTTTCCTTGTACCTCACTCATGTACTAGAATAAGAGTCATTGAGTATCAATCACATTACTTTCTTAATTTAGTGAAATTGTGATAGTTTTTTTAATTACATTGCCTGAGTGACTATTATAATTAGAAGTGACATGTGACCTCAGAAGATTCAATAAACATTAAAAAGTTTTCTATAATACTTCCTTTGCAATTCTGAGGAATAAATTCTTCAGTAATTCATATGAAATGTCAGACAAATTTCACTAATTGTGAATATTTTCACGTTTGATTTTAGTACACTTTAGAAATAGGTTGTGATGGCTAATGGGATATATATGGATGGATATTATGGAGAATACATTCAGTTTATATATATTTATTTATAATATTTTGAATTTGCATGTGAAATCTTTAGATACAACTTGAGATTTCTATCTTTATTGTCATTATCTTTAAAGAACCTATCTTTAACAAATAAAACACCTTAATAACAAATAGACTATTGACAAAGATCTGTAGCTATATAATGTAGCAATGTTGCTGATGTTTGACAGTAGGAACTTTACTACTTGAAATTTGGAGATCTAGAAAATATTGAGAAGTATATATTTTAGTTCTGAGAATCATTCATACTGAGATAAGTCTGGGAATAATAATCAAAAAGCAAATTAATGAAAAATACCAGCAAAGAACAGAGAATGTGAGTAGAATTAGAGAAATCAAGGAAAGGGTTTATATTACAAAATGAGATTAAAAATAATTAAAACATAGCCATTTAATTTGAAGAAAACTATGGACTTGTAAGCACTGATTATTCTTAGAAAATCACCTAATCTGAGTAGTTAAGTAAAAGGTTATGGGAAAACATGTGGATCTGAAAATGAAAAAAAAAATTAAGAAAAAAAAAAGATCACCTGGGAAGTTACAAAGGAGCATATATAATGAGGGAAAGTAAATGCCACTAAAAAAAAAGAGAGAGAGAGAGAGAGAAAGAATGACATGAAAAGTTTTTCTATTATTATGAGTCAAGCACAGAAACTACATAAAAGGAATAAATGTCAGTCTGGAAAAAGAAAAAGATGAAGGAAAAATATATACTTGAAAGGGATATTATTGTTTATTAGCAGATCTGTTTGATTAAAGATCAAACAGAATGACTACTTAGAAAGAACTCAGGCTGTATCTATATGACACTTTTCCCCCTGAGAAACAGAATAGCACATAAAGCCTGAACAGGAAAACTAGCTTGTTCAGCACAGATGTTGAGGTTAAACAATTATATATGTGAACAATTTCAAGATAATATGTTCAGTGTTTGTTATCATCTGATGGAGTCTATGTGTCTTATTACTTAGATGATTCGAAATGGATGAAGAAGCAAGAGACTTATTAGATTGATATAGTGACAATTGCTCAAGATAAATGCTTCAATCAGATCTCTAGGCAGCTTTTAGTTCTCTATTACTTTGGATAATAAATAGAGAAGACAGTTTGTGCACCAGTTTCAGCATAGACCAAAACAAGCAAAGTAACAATGGAGTAGGGGTAGGAGTGGGGAGGAAAGAAAGGGTAGAGGGATTAAGTAATAATTAACAGAAAACTAGTATTTCATGTGCAAATATTATCTTAGACCAAAAAAACAAAGATTTAAGTAGGTGAATCTTATCTTCATTATCTATTCAACTATGCATATGTGGATAAAGTTTTAGACTTTTCCTCTCTTTCAATTACTGAATGCACTTCTCTGACTGCCCAGAACTTCCTACTCTTGTGTTCCTTGTGTTCTACTTGGACTTTCAAATACAGAAGTTATAAGGAACATTTCTTTTTAGGAAGAGGCCACACAGGATAACCTCAGAGGTCCTTTGCTTTTTGAATCTGAGAAATTGTGATTCTATAATTTGCTATCATATTCTTCAAAAGTTTTCCTCATTGCCCCCCTTTTAAAAACTAATATCTCTTATAGCTCTATTTTTCAGGACTTTTCTAAATATATGAGTAACTAGTACATAAAATCATGGATTTATGATATAAATTTATATAAATGTACATGTATGTATGTTTATATATATATATATATATATATATATATATATATATATATATATATATATTTCACACTAAGGTTTTTGCCCTTTTGATAATATCATTTTTTTCTGCCTAAGAATGGCATACAAGTGATCTGTGGATATTAAAGACTTAATACACAAACTAAAAACATTTAAAAAATAAAAATACTATTTAATATTTATAAATCAAGTTCACAAACAATATGTTAAGAACTGTTGGTTTTTTAAGGTAGTTATGCATATTTACTGTCTCATTAGATAGCCAAAACAATTGTGAATGGTGAGAAAGCTGGTGTTTCCCATTATAAAGAGTAACAAACTATCTAGAAGCTTAAATAATTTAGCAAAGAAGAAAACATTCTGAGAGAAAAATCCCCTAACCTTATATGAAGATTCAGTTTTAATGTTAGTAGTAGCATATAATTGAAAAGCTACCCTAAAAAAAAAAACAAACAACTACATTCCCCAGGAGTCCAAAGACTTCTTGTCTTTACATAATTCCTGTAGATAAGGGATATTAGGCAGGGATGTGGAAGGTCCCACCTCTTTACTTCCTGTATAAACTTGATCAGCCATGGGCAAGTGGTCTTTATTTAGTAACTTCTTTATTCCTTGACTTCTAATGATCATTTAATAAATCTCTTAAAATATATTTTTATTAGAGATTTAATTTTTACAGTTTGTGACCAAAAGATACAAGAAACTCTCTCAATTTTATTTACAATAGCCTAGATAATTTTTTTTAAGTTATGTTTCTCCTGCCAAGACTTTTTGCCCACCCCACCCACCCTCACAAACTACAACTCTATTTGGAGCTGCTACATTTTTCTTTTCCTACTTTTTTTGCAGTTGCTTGCTCTCCCTACTGGCCAGGCTATTTTTAGCTGGGGAACTCTTTGTGAAGAAGAGATGAACTGCTTCTCTTGCCCAACTGCTTGAGTCCTTCATTCCTCATTCCTCCTTTGTTTCTTGTTCCTCATTGATTCCTCCTGACCTTCTTGATCCAGATTGCTCACTTGGCCTGGGACCCAGCCCCAGCAACTCTGCTCCTAATATCGGCCTCTGACTAGACCCTGACCCATATTGCTGTTGCTGATTGCTGCCACCAAGAAGCTAGGAGTCAGGGCAGATGGTAAAAAACTGGGTTATTCTTTCCTTAAGCAACAATTAGCCTCCAAGTGGCAGTGTACCTGGGGCAGGGGTTGGGGGATGGATGAGGAGAAGGAAGAGACTCTTCCAAACAGGAAGATGATTACAAGCATGGCATATTCTATGAATGAGTAGTGCATTGCCTATTTCAAAAAGCTTCTACCATTCATGAGTACACTGAACTTTTTACTTATCTTACGTGAGATTCAGGGGAGAAATTTATCTCCCTGCAACCATTTGCCATTTGGGTCTGCCCAGTTTGAGATTCCTAAAACCCATGTTCTCCCTTGCTATGGGAAATTCCACAGTACTGACAAAAGTAATCTCAGTGAATAAAATAAAAGGTAACTTTAAAGAGATTTGGAGGTGAAATTTTTGAGCCTTTTCAGACTCCAATGTTTTATAGAAGCCTCTGTATTTTATTATATTTTTTCTGATTGTTTTGTTTAAGATTTAGTTTTGTTCTTTTAAGTTTATCTATTAATGCATTCAATACAATTCTGTTATCCTGAATCAATTTAATCTACTGTGTTTTAACTATTAGATATATTTTGTTACCTTTCCCATACAACTACTGAACAAAATATTATAAAATATTGTAAAAACCCATAAATAGCTTTTTTTTCCATTTTGCATTTGTTAATTGTCATGTAAATGATGGATGGAATCAACATGGTAACAACCTTTGAAAAATTTTATGAGCTAAGAATTTAAATGGCAATTCAAAGGGGTCTTCAGAAATTATTTTAATTAACTAGTGGTTTCTGAATGGATGGTTTTTTTATATTTATATTAGAAAGAATATTGTATTAAAGGTAGAAAAACAAAGAAATGGTCCTACCAAGGTGTTTCTATGAAGCAGGAAACCAAAAAAAGTTCCTGCAAAATTCTTCAGTTTAATTCACTTCCACCAAAACAATTTAGATTCCATGATGATGTTCTAGACCCAAATAATTTTTACTTTGTTTAAAAATATATTTGCAAAGGTTGAAAGATTTGCTATATCTGTAAACTTTGTGACAAATATCTATTAGTTCATAGTTTTGTTTTGTTTTTTTGTCATACAGCAACTTATATGAAATATAATAGTGGGTTTGTTTGCTACTGTAATTAACTGGGTTATTATGAATTTTGGGGACTTTGGTATTCCATTGAATGTTCATTATCTACTGTGTTGCTATTTTAGTTTGAAAATCATTTGTAGTCACACAGTGGTTAAGTTAAAAAGGAAATGGATCTCATTTTTTTGGTGAGAATTTTTTCTTTACTGTTTTTTCTTTTAATTTTGCAGTAATATAAGTTTAAAATACATTTGTTCTAATATTAATTGATACCCCAAATCTCTAGACTATAAAAATGATACCATTGATATTGTTTAAAAAATTATGGGACTTTGCTTAATGATTCTGTCTGATTCCAAGATGAGAATACAAAAAGAGCCATTGCACAGTGCCAAAGAATCACAAAGCTAAACTGCATAGTGCCAATGAAGGCCAAGGTCAAGGAGACCAACCAATTCAGATGGGATTGATGAAAACTGTGAGCCAAGACAAGAGAATTTGAACTTGTTTGGGGTTTGAGGTTGCTACCGTTTAACATTTGTTAAAATTAAGGCTAACAGTGAGACAGACATTAAGGCCTTATCCCACATTCTACCAAGTATCTCAAATTTGGCTCCTATCTGGCTCCTATAATCTAGTCCCTTTTCTGTCTTTCATGGTTTGTCAAAATTTCAATAGTCCTGACTACTGATTGTGTAAATGAATAATTGCTTGAATCATTTTAATTGGGCCCTGATTCAAGGATCTGTTATGGATTTATTTTTCCTTTACTTAAAATTTTTACACATAAGATTTTGATAGTCTATATTTTATCCAGAAATTATATATTTTTTTATTTTTTTAATGTTTTTGATTTCTCTTGCCAATTGATTCATATACCTCATAAATCAGTCATGCAGTCCTAAGTCACCCCTGGGTGTTTAAACACCCTCTTCAGGAGGAGAATGTATTATTATTATTATAAATTACAAAATTTAAATTCTTTTTGAGAGTAATTTTAGGATAAGAAACATGCTACTTCTTGAATCCAGAAAGTGAACTGTTTGGAGAAGGCACCATTAAGATGCCTGCACAGCCCACACACTGCACCAGAAGATCAAAAATGAACTTTGGGATGTGGTGATTTGAACTGTGTGGAGTTGAATGCATTTGTTGTGTATGTATACTCTTATGCCAAAAGGGGACTGCCCCCTAAATGACTTTTTGTCAATGAACCTAGCAAGCATTGGTTTTCTTCTCTTTTCCTTTTATTCCCAAATTATTGTAATTTCAAAGTTGGTAATGTTTATAAGATTCATTGGAGAGACCAGTCTTCCACAGAACTTGGGGGGGGTGTATAATTGAAAATTAGATACCCTAAAAAAGAACTACATTCCCCAGAAGCTCACTAACTTCCTGTCATTACGTACTTCCTGTACATAGGGGATATTAGGTGGGGATGTAGAAGGTCCCACCTCTTTACTTCCTGTCCCAAGCTTGGTGGTGGTAAGGTGGGTGTTTGAACTAGCTGATCAGCCATGGGAAAGTGGCCTTTGTTTTGTATCTTTATGCCTTGATTTCTAATGATCATTTAATAAATCTCTTAAAATTGAATATTTTTATTAGAGATTTAGTTTTTACAGTAGTCTTGAGATACTAATAACTGTAATTCTAAGATAGCATAATTCATGATTTTAGGATGCTTTTGTGAACATTTTAGTATAAGTATTAATGGTCTGAATTAAGTAAATAACTGCTTTAATGCAGGCCTTAAAGTCTGCCTCATTGTTAACCTTAACTTTCAAATTTGCTATATCATGCACTCTCAGCAAAAGTTATGGTCTTGTACTTGTGATCCACTCTGATTCATGATTCCGGACCCTGGGTTCAGAACCTGGTACCACCCAAAACCACCCACTGTTATCTTATACTTGTCACTAGCTCAGGGACCACACTGCTCCCCCTGCTCCCACTTTCCATCAAGTGATTCTTAAGCTATTGTTGAATATTTTTTTTTACCAATAAGAAGTGCTTCCTAGGTAAACTAACAAATAAACATTGCTTTCATGTCCCTCTATTTTTAGATGGGTATAAGTATTGTTATGTACTATTTTTGTACTAGCATAAAACTTGTCTAATTCTTTGAGGATAAAAGAAGTCTTCTCACAATGGTCAGGGTCTTCTGATTTTGATGATTGGTTCAACTTTATTTTGGAATTTTGCCCTCCCATAATAAACCTAACTGTTTACAACTTGGAGATTCTGACTCAGTCTATCTAAATTGTGTATCTGTGTTTAGAAAAATATGCAACAACAATGATATTAAATAATGGAAATAGGGTTGAACACAAGGCTAAAAAGCAATATTACTTGAATAGATATTGCTAAATCCTAAAACCTTAAAAAATTAAAATATGTTGTTTCCATTTTATTTTCATTGCATAGGCAATGGATACCATTTAGTTTTAAAAGTTAACTCTTCTACCCTGTCCCTAATAACATTCTTTTCTCTGTTGTTGTTGAATATTATCATGTACTAATGGTATATTAAACAATTTAGCAAGAAGATTCCTCATCTTCCCTAAAAGGGACTGTCTGCTTTTAAAGGAACAAACTGTCCCTGGAGAAGTTGAAAGGTTTGAATAAACTCTATTGTATTACTTCAATTATGTAAGAGGCACCTGTTGTAATTCTTTATTCTTCAAAATTTCTTGATCTCTTTGTGAGCTAGAGTATGATAAATTAGTAGGCAGAAAAGAGTAAACAATTCCAAATGAAGACAAAAGGGAGGAACTAACATAAAAGCAAAACCAACTCTGTTTCTATTTCATTAGCACAGACTTCTCAAAATGCATTTTTGAACTCTAACATCCTTCTTGGAAATATTTTTTTGAAACAAAACACTTTTTAAAAAGTAAATATTTTGAGACAAAAGTTATATTTCATAAAAGCCAAGTGCATCTTGTTTTGGGAAATAAATATCCAATGTGATCTTAAAACAATTTTAATGTCTTTCAACTAGGAAAACAGTGAGTAGAGAACTGGACTTGAAATGAGGTAGATCTGAGTTCTAGTCAAATGTTAGTCGTATAACCTTTGTCCATCTCAATTTCCTATTCTGTAAACTGGTGCTAATAATATCACTTACCTAATAGGATGTTTGTGATGATCACTATATAAATGATAGTTATTATTATTAGCCATTTAATCAAATGTCTAACTTCCAAATATAATTAAGTGACACATATATCTGTAACTAAACTATGTAGATAAGGTAATAGTGAAATTATGTTAATTTTGAGAGAGATTATATTTCATCCATGCTAATAAATTATAAAATAAAAAATGAAGTGACATTAATGTGAGTCACTAAAATAATGATTCATTGTGGAAATAGTTTTCATTCAAAAAGAAAAATATCTTAAATAACATCTGTTAACTTCATTCATTTGAGAAAATAATATGGTCATTAATTTTAATCTAACAGAAAAAAACAAATGCATAATGATATCTTAATAAGCAAAATCCAATGGTTTTTCTAAAAAAGAAACCTAATACCAGGTTCTGTTCTTTACCACTTCTATATTATTATACAAAATAGACAGATAATTTGAGAATTTCTTTGAAATATCAATAGATTCATCCTTCAATACATCTAAGGTTCATTACATGTCTGTGGTATTATGAAAAGACCTGTGATCATTGAGTCAGAAAGCCTGGGTAGAAATCTGTACTTTAAAACAATTATTGTGTGGCCATATGGGAAATCATATCATCAGTGGATTTCTTGTTCCTCTTTTAAAAAATGAATTTTATATAATTTTCACTACTTACCTCACAAATTGTTATAGGGAAAATAGTTTGTAAACTTTAGAGTTTGATATCTGGAGTGTTTTGTTTTATCTTTGTCCTGCTTAGATCACATGCCTAAGTTCAAATAATTTGGAAGCTTTACTTCACAAATGGGAAATTGGTAAAGATAGTTAATGATCAAGGTGGTGATTGTTGTTAGAACGCATCAAGCCTAAAATGTTTTTGTTTATGCTGCAATCATCATGTAAAATCATTTTAAGAGAACTTTATGGTAAAACTCAACGTTCGTGACAGGTTGCTCTTTGCAAGACTGCAAGCCTCCAAAACTTAGCTAAAAAATAAAAAGAGAAATTTATTGATTTAGAATTCACATTGAGAGAATTGGGAGATAGTGTGCAGGTCTATTACTGCCTTTTAGAGGAGATGGATTCTAGGCTTTATATACCCTTTTGACAATAGGGTCTAAGTGACTAGAAAAAGGATGATGATGGCAGGTTACTGGGTCTCTGGACCCGAGATGGGTCATGTAGTTATATTCTATGCCTCAAAGTCAAAAGGGGGTGAATTGTCCAGTTTAGAGGATATATCTGGAATATAAAATAGATCTTTATCAGGAGGAAGCTGGGAAGTGCTCATCAAAGTCACCTTCCCTAACACTACAGGAATGCTACACTTCTGGGATATTAGGGTGTCTGTGGAAGCCTATATCCCATATCAAAACAACTTGTAATTGTGTTTTAAAAGATATGAAAATGTTCTAAATTTAAAAACACTCAGTAAGAGTAGGCATTGAACTCTAGTTGCTAGGTCAAAATAATTATAATTACAAGCTGATGAACAGCTTCAAAATTAATTAGGCTGGACCTTGGAAAATAGGATCAGATCAGATCAAAGGATTATAAATTTAAAATTGTAAGGATATTTAGAAGCCATTTTATTTAGTTGTTAAAATTGCAAAGCATGGGAATTTAGGATGAGAGAGATTAGGTTGTTTTTACCATAGTCACACAACTTGTAAATGCCACAATATGATTTAAACCCAGGTCTTCCTGACTCTAAATTTAGCATTCTATCCAATATTCATTATTGAGCCCCTACTCAAAGCTATTCCATATTGGTAAAATAAATGAGTGTATTTTTCATTTTTATGAAATTATGAGAATCAGGGTCAGGTCCATTATGAGAATATCAGTTTGTCATTCATCACCTCTTTGAGATTATGGACTATTTTTTACAGTTTTTTGTATCCTTTTCAACTTGGCACACTGCCTGGAAAAAAGTAGGTGTTTAACAAAGGCTAGTTGATGTAAAAAAAGTCCTTACCATATGTCTGGCGCTGTGGTAAGTACTGGGAACACAAAGAAAGACAAAAAACAAACCAACAAACAAACAAAATTGTCTCTGCCCTGAAGCAGGGGAGATATTAATAAAGAAGACAAAATGAAAATGACAGTGATAACACATAACAGCATTTATGTAGCACTGATATACCAGGCACATAGAAAATATTTATATTGTAAATGTGAAGTAACCTCATAGAGAAAAAGCTAGTATTTGGTGATTTTGAAAAGACCTATTGCAAAAATGAGGATTTGACCTTTTTTGAAGGAAGACTGGGAAGTTAGGAATCAGCTGAGACAAGGGAGAGTGTCAGGCAAGTTGACAGCAGGTGATGAGATGTTTTGTGTAAGGGATAGCAAGTGGGTCCATGTAGCTAGAATGCAGTGTGGATAGTGGAGAAAAGTATGACATATTTCTACATATTAAGACTTTGATTCATATTTCATCAAAACCATTCAGCCTCCATGGTAGGTGAAGAATAAAAAATGTATTAAAGGGGATAGAGAATTTAAGAAAGGAGGGCAATTAGGAAGCTGAGTTAAGGCAAAAAAAAAGGAGGGCTGGAAGTAAGGTGCGATTAATGAGTAGACAGAAATTATATAAGTGAGATTTCATGAAGCTAAATTATTAGATAATTAGATAAGATAGATTTTGTGTCTAGATGATTGAGAGAAGAAAAGCATCCTCTAAAATAACAATAATTTTGAAGAAGAGAAGATTTTTTGGGAGAAGGATGATAAGCCTAAATATTTTTATTTAGGAGAACTTGAACTGGGAAGAAGTGCTTTGGAAACCCAAAAGAGGAATGAAAAAAAAAAATTGCAAAAAAACTGCAATAAGAGATGTAGCAAATAGTTTAGAAATATCTAAAATGATTCATCAAGGAGTTGAGATTGATAAGAGAGAACTATAGATGGTGCAAGTGTCATGTGCTGGGAAAGAATTCAGCAATACAGGGATTGAAGGTTTTTCTGAGAATAAAGAACAAAATTAGAAGTAATAAGAAGTTGGAAATGATGCAGTGATAAACACATAATAAATTATTTTAGAGTTCATGGTCTTGGAAGTAGGACAGTCAAAGGGGATGGAAAGATTAAGCAAATGAACATCCATGTAGCTTAGGTAAAATTGAAAAATAGTTCATGAGAATTAAATAGGTGAAATTGGGACATTAGGGTAGTTGAGAGAACATGAATATGTATAGAGACAATTCCTATTATGAGGACAGAGATTAGGGAAGAGAGAATGAAACTGAGCCAGGCAGATTGAATGCTAGTGGGATTCATTGTTAGAAACGACCAATATGTGGATTGAGTGATAATGTTGGATGATGTGATCATAAAAGTGAGATGCTGAAATAACTCTCACACCATGACACATGAATCAGAAATATATGAAAAAAAGATATAATGAATTCCAGAAATAGTTGAAAATTTCAATGAAATCAGGGGGAAACCAGTTCTCCATAAAGTGACAATAAATGGAGTAAGTGAGAAAAGAGAGATTCTAAGACTCTGGAATAATTTATAAGCATCCTTCTTGAAGGTAAAAACTAAATTTATTTTTTGAAATACTATGCTAGCATATAATATGAGTAATGTTTCTTTGAATGCACTGTTAAGAAGCAGAAACGGATATTTACAGTCAGCCCAATTTTCTCTGTTACTGCTTATTAAACTTCACCCTGAATGTTAATGAAAATTGATGTCAGACAATTAATTATTCAAAAGAACAGAAAATGCATGATGGGATCAGAAGATAGTCTGATCATATGGAAAGGATGAGAGATAATAAGCATATAACAAAAGCATTACACAAAAATGTCATAAGAAGTTAAGAAGAACTCAAGTTTATTACATAGTTTCCCTGAGGAATACTTCTGAGAGGATTTATAAAAAAGTTGAATAGTAAGGCCAGTGTGGTTGGGTTGTGATCTGAATTCGTGCTGTGAACTCCAAAACTAATGAGAGGACAGTTTTATTTTAGTATTTGAGAGTACTAATAATTCAAGTAGTGGCCATATTTTCTCACAGCAAAATTAACTCCATCAAAATATTCTTCACTTATGCTTTTTGAATGTATTTTACATGAATAATATTACTCTTATGTTGGCATATGCTTTGCAAATTATATTTTTCTTCTTCAAAATGCTAAGATTTTCAATATTTTCACCATAATCTGACTATCGTCTTATGCCATATAGCTGATGACTCCAAATAAGATACTTCTATGGGATGGCTTTCAAGCACTTTACCACTACATTATAATTTATAGTACTTTTTCTTCTACTTTAGTAACAGAGAATTAAATATATATATATATATATATGTATATATATATATATATATATTGTTTTAGAAGAGACTTTAGAGGTTAAAAAGTTTAAGCTATTAACAGAGTAAGAATTCCTGCTCTAAAACTTTACATCATGGTCATCTAACCTCCAAATGAATGCATTTAAGGAAGGGGAGGTGGGAGAAAACAACATTACCTCCTAAAGAAGCTCATTCCACTTTTAGGAAGGCCTAATTGTTCAAAAGACTGTCCTAAAATTGAACTTATATTTATATATTTACCTCTTTGTATCTTCTATTCATTAGTTCTGTTTCTGCTTCCTGAACAATGTCCTTCCTTCTACCATTGCAATTGACTTACAACCTTAACAGTATCAGGGTTATAGATAATAATCTCTAATAATCTCTCTCATGGTGATCTCTGACCTCTTTATATTTAGGTGTTTTTTTTCTTTCCACCTCTACACTAATTTCTTCATTTGATGCCTTTGTCCCTCATCCTATTGAAGATTGTACCCTGACAATCTGAGCCTTGTATTATTCTCACAGTCTAAACCCTTGATTTCTTTCCATGGGTTACAAAACTATGACAGAGAAAATCATAAAAAAGAGATGACTTGATCCTATATGAATTTATATTATATAATATCAGTTAGACTTGTAACAAACTTATACTTTAACATGTGCTTAATTTATTTGCCACTTTGTTGACCATAATGGCTTTTTCAAATATTTTCATCTTTCCTCAAATTTCTTACTTTGACCATCTAAACTGAGTCCCTTGCCTTATTTTTCACACACACAATTAAAGGATATTTACTGAGTTTCAACTTCTACTTTCCTCATCTTATATAACTAAGCTGTCTTCCCCCAAAATCTTCTTCCAACCCTCATATATAAGTGTATTCTCCTTGCTCAGGAAAATTTTATGTCCACAGATGATTGCTTTCAATTATCTTTTTCAATAGATTTTCCACTCTCCCCCCAACTGATTCATTAATCTCCATTCTCTTCCAGTCTACTGAATATTTACCCATCCCTATAAAAATCCTCTAATTATCCTATATCCTTCCTAACTTTTGAGACTACACCCTTTGATTCTATCACTCCTTTATTCATTCTGTGGCAATATTTTAATCTTGGTCAGAGAGAATTGTCATGGTGGCGCAGAGCTGCTCTGGATTACTCTGCCATCTTGGCTCCACCACCAGAAACTTTAGAAGCTATATCCTTTGAGAATGTGATCTGCACTCAGTGTCTTTGCTCCCTTTGCTGTTATGATCTCAATTCTTTACTGTCTAATCTGATCACATGAAATTACTCTAAAATTACCAAAGATACTTAAATTGCCAAATTAAATGTCTTTTCTTTCATTACTTTTTATTCTTGATATATCTAAAGAATTTGAACATGTCAGTCATCACCTTTTTAAACTCTATACTGCTTACTTTAAAAATTATGTTTCTACATATTGATAAAATATTTAATAACCTTTTTCTAACATTTTATGATCCATTTTCTTTTACTTCCACTTCATTTATCTCCAAGCTCTCCCTAATCTTTTCATTTCCAGGTTAATATTTCCTTCAATTTTCCTCCAAGCACAGAAAAACACAATGGATCTCTTATTTCTCTAATCCAAAGAATATCAATACAACCAAAGATTATACATTTCTTTCTCTCCGTGTGTGTGTGTGTGTGTGTGTATGTGTGTGTGTGTGTGTGTGTGTGTGTGTGTGTGTGTGTGTGTGTGTGTGTATGAGGGGCTGTGATGGTAGTGAGGGAATATCAAATTCTACATTTTTCCTTCAATCAGTTAAATTATTTATCAGGATAATGAGGGGAGAGAGTGATAAAAAAGACCTAAGAATCCTGAGATAACCTTATATACATGATAAAGTATTAGACTTTTATCCAGGTTCAGACTAATTCCTGAAAACTAAAAATGAAACTATGAAAGATATATAACAATTATCACTTAGTATATAGAACAAAAAAAGGTAACCCTAAAAAATGTAAACTTTTTATTAACTAATGCCAGAAAAAGCTAATCTTTAAAGCACCCACTCAGAATTTCTTTCTATAAACAATAGCAATAATTAGACATTAATTCTGTTCAATTGTTTTGGGGGGACATGTGTTTGTGCAGGATGAGGTCTTTTTCTTAGAATTTCCCAGTTTAGGTACCCCAGATTAGAACTATGCTCAAAACCCTCCTATTATCTAAATATCTATTTCTATGTATATAGAAACTATAAGTAAATCAGGTGAACATAGAATAGTTTACCTATCAGATCTATGGGAAAAGAAAAATTTAAGACCAAGCAAGAGATAGAGAATATTACAAAATATAAAATAAATAATTTTATTAAATTAAAAATAAAAGGTTTTGTAGAAACCAAACAAATACAACCAAAATTAGATGGGAAGCAACAAATTGGAGAAAAAAATCTTTATAAAAAATCCTCTGACAAATGAATAAGTTCTCAAATATACAAGAAACTAAATCAATTGTACAAAAAATCAAGCCATTCCCCAACTGATCGATGGGCAAGGGATATGAATAGACAATTTTCAGATAAATATATCAAAACTATCAATAAGCACATGAAAAGAGTTCTAAATCTCTTATAATTAGAGAAATGCAAATCAAAACATCTCTGAGATACCACCTCACATCTAGCAGACTGGCTAATATGACAGTAAAGGAAAATAATATATATGTTGGAGGGGATATGGCAAAATTGCGACATTGATGCATTGCTGGTGGAGTTGTGAATTGAGCTAACCATTCTGGAAGAAAATTTGGAACTATTTCCAAAAGGTGTTAAAAGCCTGCCAGCTCTTTGATCCAGGCATACCACTACTGGGTTTATACCCCAAAGAGATCATAAGGAAATAGACTTGCACAAAAATATTCATAGTTGTGTTCTTTGTGGTGGCAAAATTGGAAAATGAGAGGATGCCCTTAGATTGGGGAATGGCTGAAGAAATTATGGTGTCTATTGAAAAAGGAATAATGAACTAGTGGAATTCCATGTGAACTGGAATGACATCCAGGAATTGATGCAGAGAGAAAGGAGCAGAAATAGGAGAAAATTATATATAGAGGTGGATACACTATGACACAAAGAAATTCACTACTAGTAGTAATGCAATGATACAGGACAACTCTGAGGGACTTATAAGAAAGAACGCTATCTGAAGAAAAAACTATGGGAGTAGAAATACAGAAGAAAAACAACTGCTTGATCACATGGTTCTATGGGTATATAATTGGGGATGTAGACTCTAGACAATCACCCTAGTACAAATACTAATAATATGGAAATAGGTCTTGATCAATGACACATGTAAAACCCAGTGGCATTTCTTGTCTATGTGAGGGAGGGGGGAGGGGGGAGGGAAAGAACATGATTCATGTAACTATGGAATAATATTATTAATTAATTAAATAAAAGAACTTAAAAAATAAATGTGTTAGAAGTTGATTTTCAGAGGAATAAAACTGAAAAAATAGGCTGAAAGACAAATATTTCAAGAGAAATAAAACTCTGTAATATCTGCATGGTGACCTTCAATAGAGTAGATTCTAAAATGAGAAAAAATGAGTACCAAACTGTCAATGAATTACATATCTCTGCTTACAAATATTATAAGGAGAAGAGAAATGAACCAAAGTCTAATCCATTATAAAAACCTTTGGCATTCCAATTTAGAAAGTATCAAAAGGACCAAGAATAAAAGAAATTCCACAATGGTTCAAAAAAGGATATAAATAAAAAAGAAAAGAAATTAGAAATGAACAAATTCCATAATTTATTGCTCACAAAGCAGAAATAAAAATTAAATTAAGCCTCCTCTAATGATCAGGAAATCATTGAGTCTGTTATGAGTTTGTCCAAAGATCAAAGATGCTAATGATAAAGATATTGAATTGGTGGGAAATGTGACAGGATAATGAAAAAAGGCAACAATGTTAAAACAACAGTTGATTTCTATAGAAAGCAAAGTCATTAATGTCAAAGACAGGATATGCAGAGAGATGTTATGAAACATGGGTTTCACAGAAAGATATGACTTTTTTAAGAAGAAGATCACCTAATGTGGTGAAATATAGGAAAGAAACTTTCCTGAACTTATGAGTACAGAAAACTAAAACTAAATCATAAATAGAAGAATCAAGAGGTTATACATAAGAATAACAAAAATAAAGAAAACTAGAAAGTTTAAAACTCCAAAAAAAAAAAAACTGTTAAATTGGTCAGTTTCAGGAACACATAACAACAGGTTCTGTAAGAACTCAGGAAAAATACTAGTAGTGGTAGTCTCTTGGTGGCCGAGAATGACTATTGTCTTTGTGCATTATCATCTATTGATGTACCCTCATTTGGCTTTGAAGTCCAAAGACTGAGGCACAAAGTTTGTGGCACATGGGGCATGGGACGCCAGTTGTTACGGGAGGTGCAGTTGTGGCCTGGTGTCGGCATTCATGTGCAGCGGCAAGACATCAACGTCATTCAAGAAAAATACCTTCAATTATAAAGAAAAGACATTTTGGAAAACATAGAGGTTTGGTTTTGTTTTATTTTTTGGTACCCACTTGAAACTACAGAAAAGAATTGAAAGATATATTTCAGAAAGCAAAACATTTCCAGTTATGACCCCTAATGGCATTGCCTGCAAACATGAGTCCATTGATGAGTTAGATAGATTCTCACTAGAAAAGAAACATTTGAAGTCTTCCTATTGGAAAGGGGAACAGATGTAAACACAACATTTAACTTGCAAACACATAAAAAAAATAAAAATAAATAAGTATAAAAGTCAACACTGAGGAAAAAAAACTGGCAATAAAATTTCCCATATTTAGAGATTAATTTAAAATAATTATCTATAGATTTAAAAAATTCATCAACTGATGAAAATTATAGTGAGATAAACATAATCTTAATTTTTAAAAAAGAGAAAAAGAATTAATATACTGTCAGAAATTGCTACAATGATTCTTTTCTGCCCCAATGGATCAATTCATTTTATTAGATAAAAGCACATACGTGTGAGAGATTGATGATGGTGAACTAGCTAATATATCGATTTTATGTCCATATATAAACATTGAAAAATGATGGTTCCTGTAGTATCTCAGCAAGAAAAGGAATTGAAGAAGTATGAGAGATGTGGCAGAAAAAAAAGGAGCAAAATGGAAAGAGTGAAAACTAAAAGAGTGAAAGGAGTAGCTTTTAAGCCAAAACACTGGAGGAAGGAATCTTACCAAACAATATTTCCTGAAGGTATTTAGCATATATCTGAAATCAGAGACAGAATTTCTGTAAACAATTCAACTGAAAGGAGCTAGTGAATTAGGATTTTAACTTCTCTTAGATGGCATTTTTGGCCTACACAGGAGAAAGGACAAATAAGTTTCTAGGGGCAAATTGAACTCCAAAGAGAAATATTTAATTGAATTAGCAAATACTTTACCTATGTATATATTTTTTTTCCATATAACCAATACCTAATATTATTTATTAGTTCAATAGTACTTTTACTTTGAATTTTGTTAATTTCTTCTTTGATTTTTAGGATTTTCAATTTAGTTTTTATTTAATTTTTAGTTTTTATTTAGTTTTAATTTAGTTTTAATTTGTCCTTTTTCTGGTTTTTAATTTGCATACCCAATTTATTGATCTCCTCCCTCTCTATTTTGTTAATACAGACACTCAGGGATATAATTTTTTCTCTGAGTACAACTTTGGCTGCATCCCTTAGATTTTAATATGTTGTCTCATCATCATCATTCTCTGCAGTGAAATCAGTCATTGTTTCTTTGATTTGTTCTTTTATCTACCAATTTTGAAGAATAAAATTGCATATTTTCCAATTAATTTTAAGTTTGTCTTTCCATAAGCCCCTATTGATTGTAATTTTTTTATTGTATTATGGTCTAAACTGCATTTATTATTTCTGCTTTTTTGCATTTGATTCCAGTGTTTTTATGCCCCAGTACATTGCCAATTTTGTATATGTACCATGTGCTTCTTAAAAGAAGGTATATTTGTTTTTATCCCTATTCAATTTTCTCCAAATATCTATTAACACTAATTTTTCTATCATTTCATTCACTTCACTTACTTCTTTCTTATTTATTTTTTTGTTTGATTTGCCTAGTTCCAATAGGGGAAGTTTGAAGTCCCTCACTAGAATGGCTTTACTATCTATTTCCTCCTTAAGTTCCTATAAAAATCAAGATGCTATACCATTTGGTGTGTATATGTTGAGTACTCATGTTTCCTCATTATTTTTACTGCCTTTTATCAGGATATAATTATCCTCTTTATCTCTGTTAATCAAATCTATTTTTACTTTAGCTTTGCTGATATCATGTATCAATATACTCCTGCCTTCTTTATTTCAATAGTATTTCAATAGATTTTGTTCCAACCTCTTACCTTTACCCTGTGTATGTCTACCTGCCTCAAGTGTGTTTCTTGTAAACAACATATGGAGGGTTATGGTTTTTAATCCATACTGCTGTCTGCTTCTGTTTTATAGATGAGTTCCTAGAATAATAGACTGAATACAGAGATGAGGAACATAGCCAATAGGGAAAACAAGCAAACAAACAAACAAACAAACTGTTAACAATGAGAAAAGGAAATAGATTTGGAATGGAGCATCTTGAGAAACAGGATTATTTCTAATTGATTTCCTCATCAATTAATATTGCTCTGGTTGAGAAAAAATGGAAAACAAACAAAATGATAGAACAAAATCTATAAAAACAATGATAGAATAATGTACTACAAAAAAGAGCTCAATCTTATTACTCCATTAACTTTAAATCTATGAGAAATATAATGAAATTAAATGAGGAATAAGTAAGAATATAGATCATGAAGCATATAATTAAAATGAGAACTTAAATGTAAAATAAAAGAATTTTTTTATAAACAAATGATTGATTTTTTAATCTCACAAAGAAAAATTATAATTACAATAAACATAAATTAAAATAATATTTCAGAAAAGACAGGAAGGCAAATTAACTTATGAAGAGTACAAAGAAAATTTGTGTGTAAAATAGACACAGAAATGAAATAAAAATGAAACAAACAAGAAGTTGATGGAAAAGTGTGATTTTTATATTAACCACTTGAATTAGAGGGGCAAAAGATGGAATAAACAGGAAAATAGGTGCATAATTGAATAAATAAAAGTAATGAATTCTTTAATTACAAATCCAAATCTTGGGAAAGGTTTGGCATTTTTATGTAGGGAAACTTAGGAAGACAAAGAGGCCATTGAGATGGCAAAACATGGTATTAAAGAATTGGTTACCAAGTAGTTTACCTCAAAAACAATTCTTTATAAAGTATTGACTTGATGTAGGAAATGGATGAAAAAGCCATTTAAAATGATTAACTATTAGTAAGAATGGAAGAAATAAGAAATCTAACCCTCAAAATATTAAATGTGAGTGCACTAAATGGTCCAATGAAATGACAGTGACAAAATGGACATTATAAAAGCAGAATCCCACAATCAACTATTTATAAGATATATGCATATATCATACACACATGACAGTTCTTGCTTTATATAAATATAAATTATGCAAATTCAATTTGATGTATAGAATCTTGAAATTCTTTACTCCACTCCAAAAATAATTATGAAAATTTCTTATACTAATCAGACTCTGTAAAGACTCTCCATATGATGGAGTCAGCATAAATGATGGTGGGAAGTTGAAAAGCATTGTTAGTCATGCCTAACTGTAGACAGTGAATAATCCTGTCTCTTCTTGTGTTCAATTGTGATTCTAATATTTCCACTGTGGCTGATGGCAAAGTAATCCTTGAACAGAAAATTGAAATATTTAATGAACATAAGATCATAAGCCAATAGATTTTGGAATGAAAGTGAAATTAATTAGACAATATGAAGGAAGACAAAAATTGTCATGAATACTATGTGGAATTAGTGTTGTGGAGTCAACTGTAAACATCATAGTGAAGTTTACTGTCTTGACAATGGAGAAAATAAGTAAAATAATCTTTACATGACATTGACTTATTTCTTTGAAAAAAGTGAAGGTGCCATTCTAGAGATGGGGAAAATATTAAGTATGTGGATAGAAAACTAGACTCAAAAGAATTTTATTTTAAACTTACTGACAATTCAAGTCAGAGCTCAAAGCCACTTTGAAGATTTAAAACTAAAGAACCCTAAACAACACAGATATTTACAGAAAACAATGGATGGTTTACACAATTTTAAAATCATGCATTATTTCATAATTTGTATTTGTCAGGAAAAGATGCTAGTGAAGATATTGAAGTAGCACAGATGCCAGACTTCCAACAAAAATAAAAGATGAAGGTCCCTCCTTGTCACAGCAAAACTTTAATGTAGATAAAAACATCCTCTATTTTTCCCAATTATTTCATCTCCAACTTATATCTTGATGGGAAAAAAAGTAGGTAAGGACATAAACCTTCTAAAAATAGATATACTCTTCTGCTTGGAGGAAATCCATCTGGGAATTGCAAATTAAAATATGTTCTTGTTCAGGACTCAGAAAAATTGCAGAGTATTGAAAGGAATCAGTGAGGCCAGATTACTTGTGAATCATTTCACTGACTCTAAGGCATGAATAATCCATATCATCTTCTAACAATGGTTTATCCACTGCTTCATTTAAGAAGTAGAGAAGTTTTGTAATGATAATTATAAAATGAAAGAATCTTTCAAGATTCAGCATATTTTGGATAATATTCAAGATCACACTTCACATCTGAATAATTTAAAAGGGAAAAAAAAAGCCCTAACCTTTCATCTTAGAATCAATACTGTGTATTGGTTCCCAGGTAGATAAGTGGTAAGGACTAAGCAAATAGGGGTTAAGTTCCTTGCCAAGAGGCACACAGCTATATAGTGTCTGAGTCAGATTTGAATGAATGATCTTATGTATAAATTAAATGAAAATGTCCAAGTGTTCTATCTTCTCACTACCCTGTTATTACAACCTATGGATCTGGGAATGCTAGTGTGACTATTTATTTTTCATACACTCCATTAATTCCTATAAATTGGGAGAATTACTATAGATTTCTATGCCTGGTACCTGGGTCAGAGATATGATTGAGCCTGCTACTTTTGCATTTTCTTTTTCCTTGGGAATCCCAAAGAATGTCTCCCTATTTTAACAGAATTCAGTTAATGAATGAATAAGGCAAAGGTTCTTTTCTGGCATACCTGATCTGTACACTTGTGGGAATCTGAACTGATGGATACTTTTAACAACTACCTCTTAATTAGCTATCCACAATTGAAGATGAATTGAGATGTTTTCAAAAAGGAGTTGAATAATGAGCTCCTAAAAATCTATTTATTAGACTTTCTGGCCCAACTTGGATTGCCCCTGGTGGAAAGAGTCATGGAAACCTACATTACTTTATTGGTTATTATGGTGACCTAACCAATAAACCTGATATTATCAATAAATATATTCTTATACCCAAATCAATCTCTCAAGATCATTTTTGTAAAGACACTGGTGAATTTCAAGGTTTATTATTTAATCACCATATTTGTTCAGTCTTTACAGCTTTGCTTGCAGGTAAGAACATGAGATTGAAAGATTTCTGGAAATTCCATAAATTGCTATGGCATGAGAATGTGTAACAGAAATACAAATGGAAAGAGTTTGGAATAAGTGTACCTACAGTTTGTTTTCAATTTTAATAGGTTTAACAAAAATGAAACATTTGAAGAACAGAATAACAAGATTTTAAAGTTAGCAATGGAATTGGAGCTTAAAGTGGATGAGAATGATGTGGTGGGATTATTGAGTCTTGGAAAGAACTGTTGAATGAAGCTCTGATGGAGCTGCTAGATACAAGCACTGAAGAAAAAAAGGGAAACTTCAGAACAAAGGTTAAATGAAGAAAGTTCACAACAAAACAGTTGGCAGAAACATTTAATCATTTAAGTTTTTTTCTAGTTTCAAAATGGATCTAAATACTACATAAATTTTAAAAGCTGAAATATCTATAACTAAAATACTAGGTAGAACATGTAATATTTTTTTTAAAGCTAAAGGTAGGAAGGGAAGGGAATTGGAAAGATCTAGACTTAACTCCCAAAGTCAATGTACTAAACCCCACTAATTAATGATTTTCACTACTAACAAAGCTATCGAATTATAACTAATTAATGTACATCCCCCCTAGTTAGTCTTGAAGGTTACAGAACAGGGTTCAGAAGAAAATATTACTGACAGTTGTCCTCAGGAGTCTTGAGAAGCTCTGTTAAAAAATCACTCTTCAGCAACAGCAGCAGGGATAGGCAGAATCTCAAGGAAAGCCACAGGAGAGGGAATATCTGGCTCTCTAGGTCCACCCACCCTCGAATAACCAGACAGAAAACCCTCCTGTCTTTTCTGATTGTTAGGGAAAGCAACAGCCTGCCACTCTCTAATGTTCTGGAATCTTTCTGCTCTCAAGGACTTCCTGCTCCTGTCTTATAGGACTTCCTCCTGCTTTTTAGCAAAAAGTTAAATTTTATATTCTTCCAACAAAGCTCGTTGAGGATAATATTGTTTTCTTTGTCATATACAAGAAGAAAAAAGAAAGCCCTTGTATGGACATCCCTCAATAGCTTTGTTAAAAAAGATACAACAGTAATAAAGGAAAGGTTTCAGCCTCGTTGGAAGATCCAACAAATGGCACACCTACATTAACTTTACAGTATTGTACATAAGTTATCATTAAATTTATCTTTCATTTCATAATTCTTTTTATCATGGTACAACATGTAATGAAGATACTATGTTTAGAGGATGGGTAAGCACAAATCTACAATAAGTGTTTTAGATTTGGAAAGGATTGTAGAGGTCATCTAGTCTAATCTCTTCATATTAAAAATGAGGAATAAGCGGTCCAGAGACCTTCATTTTAGCTCTAGATCATAGACAGAAAAGTAGAAATCTAAATAAGTCTGATTCAAATAATAGCATTTTGGCTTCATATTAGCATTTTTGCCATTGAAACATTCTCTTTGGTCAAGATCAAATTCCACTTCTTGAATGAAAGCTTTTCTCATGATTGCATGATATAGCAGGAAGAGTAGCCAGAAATCTTTGGATTTAGTCATAGAATCAAAAGTTTAAAACTGAAGTGGGCATTAAATATCTATTTGAACTGTATCTAATTCATGAAACTAAACTTTAGATTGATAATGACTTTCCAAAAGTGAAACAGGTAGTAGAGAAAAAAACTTGAAGCAAGTTTCTCTGATTCCAAAATCATCACTTTGGCCAGTATACAATGGTACTTCTCAAGTCCTGCCTTTGCCTCTGCTGTATGACTTTGAACTTCTGACTTAAGTTCTCTATGAATCAATTTCCTCTTTCTTCATTTTTAAAATGAAAAAAATTTGGACTTAATTATCTTTTTATATTCCATGATTCTGTAACTGTAGCTAAAATTGATCCCATATAAGAAAGGACAAATAAAATAACCAATACACACACACACACACACACACACACACACACACACACACACACACACATATAACCCAACAAACCTGGAAAGACTTATATGAAATGATGCAAAGTGTAGTGAGCAGAACCATGAGAAACAATAAGAGGAAAAAAGTATGTTGATGAACTATGAATGACTTAACTATTATCAGCAATACAAGAATTTGGGACAACTCTAAAGGACTCATGATGAAAAATACAATCTTCTGCTAAAGTAGTAACTGACAGAGTATGAAATGTCATTTTGAAGATTGAACAATGTCATTTATAATTTTATTTCCTCCATTAATTTTTCTCTAGTGTAAGTAATATGTTTCTTTCACAATAAGATGAACATGGAAATATATATTGCATTTAACATATACACAGCCAATATTATATTACTTACCATCTTGGTGAGAGGAGTGAAGAAGGCATGAGAGGGAAAAAGAGAACACAGATTTTCAAATGTCAGAAAACTATTGAAAATTGTATCAGGAAAAAATTTTAAAAATAATCAAGAAAAAATAAAATTGATCTCATATATACTGATTTGAATTTTTCTTCTGATTTTAAGTCTTGTCTTCTATTGATGGTAACTTGGAAAACTGGAACCATTTATTTTATATTTTACATATTCTTATGACATTTAATAAAATGTTCAATATATGTGATTGGCTATTGCTTTACTACCATACTTTTTAGAGAATAAAATTCAAATAATCCATTCTGATCAAATATTTTATAAAGCAATATTTGGTTTTGTTCTGTTAACCCAGTACTCATTGTCTTTTGGATACTTAAACATATATTTTTAAATGAATAAAATTTTTCTTAATACTAATATGTAATTTTACAACCAATGAGCAAAGATTCATCAATAATTCTAAAGTAAAGCCCTTGCCACTTTTCTGCCTTGGAACCAATTGGTTCCAAGATAGAAGGTAAGAGTTTTATAAAAAAATAATAAAAATAATATTTCTAAAGTAAGAAACATGCCCATATCAAGGCAAGTTTTTAAATATTTATTGACATTGGGAAAGTATGAATGAAAATGAAATATAATTTTAGCAATGTGGTTAAGAATATTGATTTGGAGTTGAATATATGTGGAAATTATTTACTTTGTAATATTATAGTAATAAATTTGATAAAATCAAGCATTACAAAATAGCTCCTTTTTCTTTGATATTTGTACATCTAATTAATACTTTTTAAAGATTCCCAATGAAAGTCTTTAGCTGTTACAATATTTGCCATTACTAGTACAACCACAATAGAGTATCATGTGACTTAATCAGCCATGTAGGTAAATTCAAAGCAACCAAAGCCAGGAGTAAAGAGAAAATGAAAAACAAGGTTCACTAAAATATCAACTATATATTAAAAAGTTAATATAGTAAAACTTAAGTATTTTGCTTATCAACAAAACAATTGACATTTATTCAGTAACTAATATGTGCCTACGACTTTGCTAATCTCAGAACAAAAGTATTTATTTGCTTACATCTTATTCAACTGACTAATTTTCTGGCCCATAAAATGGAAATTATATTTGAGCTGTTGTGGATAAGATAATTATAGGCATGAGAAATCAAAGCTGATAGGAAGGAAACAGAAAAGCACTAGAAATCATACATGACACCTAAAAATGTCAATCATGGTGACATTTGAAATAGGAAAAATCAGCTTTGCAAACTTCCCTACAGGAATTATGACTATGTTATTGTATAGAGAAATAATACTGATATTCTTAAAAATAAAAGGAAATGTTAATTGTTAAACATTTTAAAGTCTATAAAAATGCTTAATTTATGAAGATGGTAGTTTAAAAGCAGCAAAAGTTCAGACCTCTGAAAACCCTTCCTTACCAATCACAATCCTAGGGGACTAAAATTCAAACTTAACAACAGAACAGATCCGGGGAACCCTCCTTCGGGACTCAATTCGAAAGTTACACACCCCAAAAGCCAGAATCCAAGAACACTCAGGGCTAAGGGGAAGGCAGAAGGAAGGTCCCAGGGCCCCTCTCCCCCAACCCAGAGTGCTGAGCCCACAGTGGCAGCAGTAACCTCTGGGCGGGCAAAGGTGCTGGTCTGGAGCTTATACCTTGTGAACAGGGCTGTTCCAGGCTCAGAACATCCAACACAGGTGATAGGGAAACAGTCAGAGAGAGATCGAAGAGCTAGCAGCCCCGGGGGCTAAGTCATTTGGCTCCAGTCTCACCAGAGGTTTTTGTCTTAGGGCACATCTGGACCAACCCAGTTGAACCTAATCCCAACAGGAGTCCTCAGAGCTCAGGGAGGCCAGGAACTGTCCCCCCCTAGAGTGAAGGGCCTCCTTTAAGGACAGGAAAATCTGGTCAGGTAAAGGCACTGGTCTAGAGTGTGTACCTTGTGGACAGGACTGTGCCAGTCTCAGAGTGTGGAACATAGGCCACGGGGAAGCAGCTGGAGAGAACTGGAGAGAGCCTGGGTGGCTGAGACATTTGGCTCCAGGCTTCCAGGACTTTTTGGCCTCAGAGTACATACAGCCCAACCTAGCTGAACTTAATCTGATCAAAATCTCCAGAGGACAGGGAAGCCAATATTTCTCCCCCAGAGACGGTACTGAGATATCTTCCAAAGCTCCAAGAGGGGAGACTGACAGAAAGCCCCAAAACAAAAAAAAAATGAGAGGAGAAAGAGCACAGACAAATCTGGGGAACAAAGAAGGGGTAAATATGAACAAACAACAGAAAAAGAAGAAAGAAATTACAATAGACAGCTTCAGTACAGGTAACGAGCAAAGAGCAAACAAAACAGAGGGGGAGGGATAAGCAAAGGAAAAATCAGAAATCCCAGTGAATTGAATACAGGCTTTGGAAGAACTCAAAATGAAATTCAAAACACAATTAGACAGGCTGAAGACAATTGGAAAAAAGAATTTAAAAACTAAGATAAGACATCTGGAAACAGAAAATAGTGTCGTGAAAGGCAAAATCAACCAGCTGGATAATGAGGCAAAGGAGATGAAAGATGAGGTAAAGAGGATGAAAGATGACCTCCAAATAAAAACAGGCCAGAAAGAAAAGGATGACCAAAAAGCCAGGAATGAAATCCAGTCTTTAAAAACCAGAACACAACAACTAGAATTAAGTGACCTCACAAGGCAACAGGACACTATAAAACAAAACCAAAAGAATCAAAACATTGAGGAAAATATGAAGCATTTCATTCACAAAACAGAGAAGTTAGAAAATCATTCAAGGAGATACAATTTAAGAATCATTGGTCTACCAGAACACCATGACAAAAAAAAAAAAGCCTGGACATCATACAACAGGAAATTATTCAAGAAAACTACCCCAATATTCAAGAACAAGAGATACCATGGAACCACAGTGAGGATAACACAGGACCTGGCTGCATCCACACTGAAGGACCAAAAGGCATGGTATATGAATCTCTGGAAAGCAAGGGAAACTAGGTCTATAACCAAGAATCAACTACCCAGCAAAACTGACTATATTCTTACAGGGGAAAGAATGGTCATTCAATAAAATAGAAGAATTCTAAGAATTCATAATGAAAAGCCCAGACCTGAACAGAAAATTTGATGTCCAAGAACAAAACTCAAGAGAATCATCAAAAGGTAATTTTAAAAGAGGGAAAAAAGAAAAACAAACAAAACAACAACAAAAAATTTTAAGATACTCAATGAGTTAAAATGTAAAATGATATGTATACCTATAAGGAAAGAGATCATTGGTAACTCTCAAAAACTGTTGTTATTACCTAGGCAGCTAAAAGAAGTACATTTAGAGGGAACAGTGACAAATTATAGGATGAAAGGACAAGACATAAATAGGTATATAGATATATGCATGTATAAATACATACACATGTGTATGCTTTTATATATATATGTACATATATATATATATATGAAACTAGAGCTAAAATATAGGTTAATAT
Organism: Monodelphis domestica; assembly: GCF_027887165.1. Lineage (NCBI taxonomy): Eukaryota > Metazoa > Chordata > Mammalia > Didelphimorphia > Didelphidae > Monodelphis > Monodelphis domestica. Next base: position 145,462,087 of record NC_077234.1, on the reverse strand, counting down.
TAAAAGAAATGGGAAAAGAAACAAAAGGGCATAAATTTATATGTCACAAAGAAGCTCATGGTGAGAGGGGGGAGAATATCAATACACTGGAAGGGTAAAGAGGGTGGAAATAGGAAATACTCAACTCTTAGGTGCTTTGAAATTGATCCAAAGAGGGAAGAACAATCCAATCCATTGGGGAAGAGAATAGATTTGTGCCCTATAGGGGAGCAGAAGGGTAACAAATGGACTGGTGGGGAGGGAAGCAGTACAAGGGAGGGAGAGAGTGGGGGGTAATTTTAGAAAGTCTACAGGGAAAATAAGGGGGAATTGAGAAGGGAGTGGGATAGAAAGGGAAATAAAATAAGTTTGGGAAATAGGGGGACTGATTAAAAACAAACATTGGAGTAGAAGGAAATAGTGAAAGAAGAAAAGGCAGGAACAGGAGTAGAAATCAAAATGTTGGGAAATACACAGCTAATAATCATAACTCTTAATATGAATGGAATGAACCCACCCATAAAAGGCAAGCAAATAGCAGAATGAATTAGAATCCAAAATCCTACCATATGCTGGCTATAAGAAACACACATGAGGAAGATAGATACATATAGGGTGAAAGTAAGAGGGTGGAGCCAAATTTATTGGGCATCAACTGATGAAAAGAAGGCAGGAGTCACAATAATGATATCTGACAAAGCCATAGTAAAAAATAATCTAGTTATAAGAGATAGGGAAGGTAATTACATCCTGAGAAAAGGCAGTATAGACACTGAGGAAATATCTATACTCAATATGTATGCAACAAATGGCATATCATTCAAATTTCTAAAGGAGAAACTAGAGGAGTTCAAGGATGAAATAGATAGAAAAAACTATACTAGTAGGAGACCTGAACCTACCTCTATCTGAACTAGATAAATCAAACCAAAAAAATAAATAAGAAAGAGGTAAGAGAAGTGAATGAAATCTTAGAAAAATTAGAGTTAGTAGACATGTGGAGAAAAATAAATAGGGACAAAAAGGAATATATCTTATTTTAAGTAGTGCAAGGTAAATTCACAAAAACTGACCATGTATTAGGGCATAAAAATGATACAAACAACTGCAAAAGAGCAGAAATAATAAATGCAATCTTCTTAGATCACAATGCAATGAAAATAATAATTAGTAAGGGAACATGGAGAGGTAAATCAAAAATTAATTGGAAATTAAACAATATGATTCTCCAAAACCAGTTAAAGAACAAATAGTAGAAACATTAACTTTATTGAAGAAAATGACAATAATGAGACATCCTTTCAAAACCTATGGGATGCAGCCAAAGCAGTACTCAAGGGCAAATTTATATCCTTGAATTCATATATTAAAAAATTAAGAAGGGCAGAAGTCAATGAATTGGGCATGCAAATTAAAAAATTAGAAAGCAAACAAATTAAAAATCCTCAGATGAAGACTAAATTAGAAATCCCAAAACTCAAAGGAGAAATTAATAAAATTGAAAGTCAAAGAACTATTGATTTAATAAATAAGACCAGAAGCTGGTACTTTGAAAAAAAAACACATAAAATAGACAAAGTACTAGTCAGTCTAATTAAAAAAAGGAAAGAAAAACAAAAACAAATTCACAGAATCCAAGATGAAAAGGGAGACCTCACCTGTAATGAAGAGGAAATTAAGGCAATCATTAAAAATTATTATGCCCAATTATATGGCAACAAATATGGCAACGTAAGTGATATGGATGAATATTTACAAAAATATAAATTGTCTAGATTAAAAGAGGAAGAAATAAATTACCTAAACATCTCCATATCAGAAAAAGAATCTGAACAAGCCATTAAAAAACTCCCTAAGAAAAAATCCCCAGGTCCAGATGGATTGACAAATGAATTCTATCAAACATTCAAAGAATAACTAATCCCAATATTATACAAACTATTTAACAGAATAAGCCAAGGAGGAATTCTATCAAATTCATTTATGACAAAAGCATGGTACTGTTCCCAAAGAGAGGCAGGTCAAAGACAGAGAAAGAAAACTATAGACCAGTCTCCCTAATGAATATATATGCAAAAATCTTAAATAGGATACTAGCAAAAAGACTCCAGCAAGTCATCACAAGGGTTATCTAGTATGACCAAGCATGATTCATACCAGGATATGCAAGGATGGTTCAATATTCTGAAAAACATCTAAATAACTGACCATATTTACAAGGAACCCAGCAAAAATCACATGATTATCTCAATATATGCAGAAAAAGCCTTTGATAAAATACAACACTCATTCCTATTGAAAACACTAGAAAGTATAGGAATAGAAGGGCTTTTTCTAAAAATAATAAACAGTATATATCTAAAAACTTCACCAAACATCTTCTGCAATGGGGACAAACTGGAAGCCTTCCCAATAAATTCAGGAGTAAAACAAGGATGCCCATTATCACCTCTGTTATCTAACATTGTACTAGAAACACTAGCAGTAGCAATTCCAGAAGAAAATGAAATTGAATGTATTAAAACTGGCAAGGAAGAGACTAAGCTATCACTCTTTGCAGATGATATGATGGTTTACTTAAAAAATCCTAGAGAATCAACCAAAAATCTAGTCGAAATAATCAACAACTTTAGCAAAGTTGCAGAATACAAAATAAGCTCACATAAATCATCAGCACTCTATATATCTCCAACACATTTCAGCATCAAGAAAGAGAAATTCCATTTAAAATCGTGCTAGACAATAGAAAATACTTAGGAATCTATCTGCCAAGACAAACACAGGAACTATATGAACACAACTACAAAACACTCTCCACACAGTTAAAACTAGATCTAAATAATTGGAAAAATATTGATTGTTCATTGGTGGGATGAGCTAACATAATAAAAATGACCATCCTAACCAAATCTATTTACTTATTTAGTGCCATACCCATTGAACTACCAAAAAACTTCTTTACTGCATTAGAAAAAAAAAAACATCACTAAGTTCATTTGGAAGAACAAATGATCAAGGATAACCAGGGAAATTAATTTTAAAAAATGCAAAGGAAGGAGGACTTGTAGTCCCAGATCTCAAACTACACTATAAAGGAGTGGTGATTAAAACACTTTGCTACTGGCTAAGAGACAGAAAGGAGGATCAGTGGAATAGACTTGGGGTAAATGACCTCAACAAGACAGTCTATGACAAAACCAAAGACCCCAGTTTTGGGTACAGAAATCCACTATTTCATGAAAACTGCTGGGAAAATTGGAAGACAGTGTGGGAGAGATTAGGTTTGGATCAAAACCTCACACCCTACTCCAAGATAAACTCAGAATGGGTGAATGACCTGAACATAAAGAAGGAAAATATAAGTAAATTAGGTGAGCACAGAATAGTATACATGTCAGAACTTTGGGAAAGGAAAGATTTTAAAAACAAGCAAGATTTAGAAATAGTCACAAATTGTAAAATAAATAATTTTGACTATATCCAATTAAAAAGTTTTTGTACAAACAAAACCAATGTAACTGAAATTAGAAGGGAAGCAACAAATTGGGAAACAATATTCATACCAAAAACCTCTGACAAAGGTCTAATTACTCAAACTTACAAAGAGTTAAACCAGTTGTACAAAAAAATCAAGCCATTCTCCAAATGATAAATGGGCTAAGGATATGAATAGGCAGTTTTCAGATAAAGAAATCAAAATTATTAATAAGCACATGAAAAAGTTTTTTAAATATCTTATAATCAGAGAGATGCAAATCAAAACAACTCTGAGGTATCACCTCACACCTAGCAAATTAACCAACATGACAGCAAAGGAAAGTAATGAATGCTGGAGGGGATGTTGCAAAGTAGGGGCATTAATTCATTGCTGGTGGACTTGTGAATTTTTCCCACCATTCTGGAGGGCAATTTGGAACTATGCTGAAAGGATGATAAAAGACTATCTGCCCTTTGATCCAGCCATAGCACTGCTGGGTTTGTACCCCAAAGAGATAATAAGGAAAAAGACTTGTACAAGAATATTCATACTTCTGCTCTTTGTAGTGGCAAAAAAAATTGGAAAATGAGGGGATACCCTTCAGTTGGGGAATGGCTGAACAAATTGTGGTATATGTTTTTGATGGAATACTGTTGTGCCTAAAGGAATAATAAAGTGGAAAAATTCCATGGAGACTGGAAGGACCTCCAGGAAGTGATGCAGAGTGAGAGGAGCAGAGCCAGGAGAACATTGTACACAGAGACTGTATACTGTACACTGAGACACTGTGGTACAATGGAATGTAACGGACTTCTCCATTAATGGCAATATAATGTCCCAGAACAATCTGCAGGGATCTATGAGAAAAAAAAAAGACAGAAAGAAAAAAGAAAAAACTATCAAGCAGAGGACTAACTGTGGGAGTAAAAACACCGAGGAAAAGCAACTGTTTGACTACAGGGGTTGAGGGGATATGATTGAAAAGAGATGCTAAATGAGCGCCCTAATGCAAATACCATCAACAAGGAAATGGGTTCGGAACAAGGACACATGTGATCCCAGTGGAATTGTGCATTAGCTAGGGGAGGGGTGATGAGATGGAGGGGGGGTGATGAAAAGAGAATGATCTCTGTTTTCAATTAATAATGTATGAAAATGACCAAATAAAATTGTTAAAAAAAAAAACCCTTTCCCCTGCTATATGACTTACTCTAATCTCCCCAACAATAATTAAAAAAGACGGGGTTTGCCTGCTGCACTAAGTAACCCAAAGTTATAGATGCAAAGCTTTGGATTACCTTAGCTCAAAAGGAATTCTGAGAGCAGATGGACCACTGGAAGATGATCTTTGGACTCAGGGAAATTGGTTTCCTCTAAATAAATTCTCTAACTAGAAGTCAAAGATTTCTCCAAGAAATCTTGACTATCCTGGGAGAGTCTTTCAGAGCAAAAACCCCTCCTTCAACTTGATGGAAATTCAGGCAGAGAGTCAAAAATACTTCTAGTTCAGAGGAAGATCCAAGAATGAAGTAAGTTCAGTTATTTTCAGTTATAAAAAATCAAACAAACAGACCACCCCTAACTATATTCCTATAGTTTTAGCAATGTAGCAGAATATAAAATATATTCACATAAATCATCAACATTTTTTATATATTACTTAGAAAGTCCTTCAAGAGATAGAAAGATATTCTATTTGAAATAACCCTAGATAAAATAAAATGCCTGTGAATATACATGCCAAAACAAATCCCAAAACTCCATGAAAATATGTATTAAGAAAAAATTTTACAATAATAAATTGAGATCTAAACAATTGGAGAAATATTAGTTGTTCAAGAATGAACATATCCAGTGTAATTAAAATGTCAATTCTACTTAAACTAAACTATTTTCTAATTAAATTTCCAAAAAAAAATCTTATTTTGTTAGAAAAATAATAATACAATTCCTTTGCAAAAACAAAAGATAAAAAATATCAAAAGAATTTGTAAAAAAATATAAAGGAAGGAGGTCTAGCAGTACTAGAGTTTCCATTTTATTATAAAGCAGTAATTAACAAAAAATTATCTTGTGTTAGCTAAAAAACAGAAAGATAGATCAGTGGAATAGGACAGATAACCTTGTGTTTGATAAGGACATAGATCTAGGTTTGGGGGATTTTTAATCAATATATGGTCAAAATTTGTTGGGACAACTGGAAAATAATGTGACAGAACCTAGGCATACATATACCAGTATCTTACAACTTTTTCTAATATAAAGTCAAAACAGATACATGATCTAGGCCTAAAAGGATCATAAGTAAATTGGTAAAACAGGGAACATATTACTTTCCAGATTTGTTGATAGGAAAGTAATTTATGAGTCAACAAAATATGGAAAGCATTTTATAATATAAAATTTAAATTAGATCATTTGGGGAGGTGGTGGGATACTTTTGAATGGGGTTCATTATGTACATATCAAGAAAAGTAATTATGTCTATGAAATATTTCTGATTTTTTTTAATGTACAAACTTATTTGCTTGTGGGAATACTTGTTTTATTTGGTTTTGTAAACTTTGGAATAAAAAGAAAAAAATGAAAGTGATCCTTTCCATTGTTGTTTTGAAGCTGACTTGATTTAATTTTTATTTTCAATCCATTTCCCTTTGGTGATTTTAACACATTTCCATTTTATTTTTTCCTACATTTTTGTCACAAATATCCTTTGTGAGTGTCCTAAGATGCAATTATATAAGAAATCTCAGACCACTGAATCTTTGGAACCCCAAAATATTTTAGGGTGACAATGATATTTGTTTTTTGGTGATATTATAACCATGAAGTAAAATATGATTTTGTTTTAGAAAGAAACATATTTAAGAGGAATCTTCAAATTATAGAGTAGAGGGTAATTATCAACAGTCCAACATTGAATATTAGGATATGCTTAATTTTAAGACAAGAGGGCAAAAATATTCAAAGTGGTGGGCCATGTAAATATTTTAACTCCATAGACTGATCAAAGGATGTTTCAGGGCATCAAGTCAAGTTGCTTACTATATGATAGATATGGAAAATGAGACTATCATAAGTTAAATTGCTAAAACTATAATGGGAGAACAATAAAGACAGATCTGAGGTAGCAGTTTGGCAAATGAGAGATGAATAGAAATATAGCAAATCAATGTTAGTGAAGAATACATTTCATAGAGATAATGAAAATGGGGAAATTGAAATAGCATGAAAATAACCATGTACAAATAAGTTATATAAGGAATCCTAATTATTCTTTAGATATTGGTGGAAAGAAAAAAAGAGGATAGGCAAAAATATCTATGAATATAATAATTTTCTCTTAACATCTTAATGTCTATTAATGTCATTATCAAACAGGATTATCTTAAAATGAATGATGTATATTTAGTTTACATGAAATCACACACTTATATGAATGTAACATGGGCCATCATCTTCTCTAGCTCAATTTAATTATTGATTGAATCTTTTCTAAAATATCTATTGTATCTATAGGGTCCCTATTCTTTACTTAGTTTCTTGCTAAAGTAAAATTTCTTCATGCTAAGTGGAATTAGTGTTGCCTAAAATAAATAAGATAAGTCACTTATCTTATTTAGGAATTAAAAATAAAGTAAAGTAATTAAAGTACCTAAAAAATGAACAGAAGAAAATGCAGTTGAGGAGAATGTGTGACAAAATAGGAAAAGTTTGAAATTATTTCATTGAATTCTATATATACTTAGAAAATATCAAACTCTATATAATAGAAATGCATGGTATCATGTATGATCCTTTGTTCAATGTGGCATGATAGAATTCTCTTTTTTGTGATTATACATCTAATTCCAGAAAAGAAAACCAGAATCTTTGCAGCTAATTCAAGATTTTTGCAAAAAATGTAACAAAAGCTATAATTTCTTCAATGAGCCTGTGGTTATCAATAACAAATGAGACATATAATCAGTAGTGATGTTTCATTTAACAAAGTATTTACCATTCTCAAGAGCAATGTACAGGGAAGAATGAATTACCTTTAGATAATATGATCATCTGGATGCTACTGTTGATGGATAAAATTGTGCTGATTGTATGCAGGACAAGGAAGAAAAGGTCAAATCCTTCTAAATAGAATACATAATCATTCAAAAGATTTTGACATTCATTTTCTTATAAGTCTTTCAAGAGCATTAACATGCTTTGGAACTCCTCTAGAAACCACAATGGAACTTGCATAATGTTTATTAGTTATTTCTCAACTGAGCTACCAAATCTCTTGACAAATATATTACCATTTCTTGTTATACTTCTCTCTGGAATTCTGTAAAGAACTTCTCTAATAAAATTATTGAGGTCAGAGAATATTGTGTTTGTATTTTTTAAATCCAATTGCCTCACATAGGGAATCAGAATTAAATACTTATTGAATTGAATTAAATATTAATTGGAAACATTGTAGCCTCCTAATGTTCATCATATATTTCTCCATTTTATAGCTGAGAGGAATTAAGTAATTGAGCTATCCTGCCCAGATCTTTCATAGCACTATGGCATATTTGATAGACTACTGGAGCTGGAGTCAAGAAAACTTAAGTCTAAATTATCCCAGACATTTACTGTCAGTGACTATAGGCAAGTCATTTAAACTAAGCTTGCTCCATTTTCTTAACCCATAAACTAGGAAAATAATAGAAAATGCATCTAGAGGTTGTTCTGAGAATGAATGAAATGTTTTTAGAACTTGGCAAAAAGTCACTGTATAAATTATTGCTATATTATTATGAACATGGAATTATTAATTTATTTAATATTTATGAATATTCTATTACTTTTTATTACTATCATTAGCTTATTAACAATTTATATTAATTGAAATATGTATTTGTTTTCTTTTTACTGGTACCTAGTAGTATATATTAGTGATAATCGGTACATATAATTATTTTGTCTTCATTAAGTATAATTTCAATGTGGATTTTTGTTATTGTTACATAACTATATTCTCCCCTCATTACTTAAAAGTGAATAGGTAGTCCTTTCTTCAGAATTCATCATAAAATGAGGTTTGATGTAGTAGATTTTCTATAATTTTGATATGGTAGACAGTACATTTAATGATTAGAGAACTCCCTCTGAGTTAGTAAGTCTAGGTTTTGAGCTTTGCCCCTACACATGCTTGCTTTTGGCAAATTAACTGACCCATCATGTTTTTAGACAAACTTTTAAGGCCATAAATTGCAGTGAAAGTGGACCATTATATTTAGGGAAACTTTCTACACTTGGAGTTTCCTTTACCAGTGAAATCATATCATCTATTCTTATCTCCTATCATTAAAAAAAATCAAGATAATTTCTGGTTTTACCTACTAATTGAATATCAGGCGTAAAAATTTCTGGATAATTTTTTCCCATTAAGACTGCTGTGCATTTTTTCAGCAAAATAATAGAAATGATGAAGAAAGTGAATCAATTTAGTAGAACACAATGTTATGCATTTTAGGTGATTTCTTATGTTGTAAGCCCAATAACAAAGTTCCTGCCAACAAGTCTAAATGTTTTCTCTACCACACCTGGTTCATATTCAAATTTCTAAGAAACTATTCATAAGGAATCAAGAAATATCATAAGCTAGCTCAGACTGGTTATTAAGTGTGCAATACACTTATCATATAAATACATGAAAAGAAGTTTCAGGAAATAAAGCCAAGAATGTATTTTATGATAGCAATGAAATGAAAAGAATTATGGAAGAGAAAAACAATTGTGTAATGCAATGCCATTTCTCAATTGAATTAAAAATGTGAACACATCTAAACATATGCTGCATTTTCAATAAACTTTTAATTATAGTGTCTTGTGTTGAATTCTAAAACTCTTATAGTCAGCCTACATTTTTTCAAAGTTATTTTCATTATCCTGTGCAATGATCAAACTCATAATGTTTAAATTGTTATCTAATTTTTTCATTGATTTTATTTTGACCAGAGATAAGTAGATTTGTTGTAATATAAAAGGCAACAGGGATCATTAACTTCTCTTACATTTTCTATAATAAGATAGCATATGAGGGACTTCTATTAGATACTATCTGCTTGCTGCCCATGTTTAACATCAAATTTATCCTAATCATACTATATGACTGTAATTCATGAGACACTATGATCTCAGAGGATTAAAATATTCATGTTAACTGAAGGAAACAATCAGGAATAATTATATTAAAATATATATAAGGAATCATTTTTTACTTGAAAAAAGTAGGGTAGTGTCCCTGTAGTAAAACTGAAGGACAATAACCCAAGTGTGACTTAGTACAGCCAAGGTAATAAAATAATTGGACAGCCAGCTCATTAGAGTTTAAGAATTATTCATTGAAAGATATGGATTAAGTATCATGCAGCATGCTGTGAAATATGAGAAATGCAAAATAATCAAACTATTTATCACTTGATGGAAGGAATACAAATAAATCAAGGCATACAGGAAATTTATTTTGGGTTACATTTATCTTCTGGGTAGATTGATTCTATATCTCCTACATGAAGTGTGTAAAATTTTCTCTTTTTTTAAAACTAAGCATCCCCAATCAACCTTAATTGCTGGAATACTCTATATATTTCTTAACCTTATTATTTTGCAAAAGGATTAGGATGGAGAAGGACAATGTCTCAAAATTGGGTGAAATTTTCCTCATTGTTGGTTCTAAATCCATAAAGAGTTTTCCAATATCTAATTTTTCCTTCAAATGTTTTAGCTTATATATTGTAAATTATGTGGAAACAGAAATGTTTATAATTTTGAGCTACAATTTAAATGACATGCATTCCTGAGAATCAAGACTAACCTTATAGACTCAATTCCTATTTATCTTACAATCCTATTTATGTCCATTTTCAATTGATAAAATTGAAATAATTTTTAATTGTTTTTTTGCATATTTTAACTGTCAATATAATTAAACTTGATGAATTTATATATAATAATACTTATTCTTCTTGGAAATTTTATGGAAAATGTGCAATTTTAAAAATGTTTGTAGAAAACAACCTCATATTTATTTTTATAGAAGCCGCATACTGGTCTGAGTACTTTTCACAAAACTTTTTTTTAGATAAGTGTTCTATGATATATCATTAACCAAATCCAATCCCACCAAAAGTTCAATGTAGTCTGAATTATAACTAAACTAATAGTGAAGAGCATTATAGTATGTTTCTCAATGAATTTAAATAAATATTTTCAAAAATAGAAGCATTCACTAATATTATATGTATGTTTTTGTATAATGAGGTCAAGAGAATTTAGACTGCCAAAGTATTGTTAGAAAATTCAATAGTAAAGGTAATATTTCACCTTTCTTTAGCAATGTAAAATATGTTTTCCTTAAATTGAAATATCTTTGATGTATAATAATGACTTCATCTTATTAAAGAAATCATTCATGATTTTCCCAAATATATATGTTGTACAATTTTCATAATATTTGTCACCATCTTCCCTTCTATCAAATAATTAAGATAGTAAACTACTTTTAATTATAGAAATGTATAAATCATTGTACTCATTGAAATTTTGAGCAGTAAACATTCCAAATCAAATAAAAATAGATTTTTTTTAAAAAATATAACTATAGAGGTTAGAGCATTAGACATGGAATTAGGAAAACTTCAAATCACATCCAGTTTCACATATTTGTTGCACAAGATTTTTCTGGATCCAAGTTTCTTCATCTCTAAAATGGGGGATCAGAGCCAAGATGGTAGAATGATCCAGAGCAACTCTGTGCCACCATGAGAAGCCTCTCTGAGCACACTTCAAATATTGACACAAAACAAATACAGGAGTGAAAGAACCAACAAGGAATGACAGTGAAACAACTTTCAAGAAAAGAAAAACCCAAAAGGTAGGCAAAGAACATCTTGGGCCCTGGGATAAGAGGTAAGCAGAGCCAGCAAGTAGAGAAGATCGAGCCAAAACAAGCCACATGGCATGCCACATATGCTGCCCAAGGATTGGAACATATCCTCAAGCCAACATCCAGACCCTTAGAACCTTCTTGGACAAATAGTGGTATAAGCCAACCCATGCCCCCTCAAATTTCAAACCTATAGAGAAGTCCAGAACCCCAGCCTAGGGAATTCTAGTCTCAGCTTGGGATAAGGAATTAATTCACACTTTGAGGTGGCTAATAATACTAAGTAATAAGTACTAAATATTGATCTTTTTGTCTGAAGCTCAGGGCAGAGCTTCAAGACAGGCCAATCAAGGGTGTGCCTGATTGGATCAAGTACACAGTGAGACCAAAACCTTGAGACTAAAACTAGGGTAAGTATTTGATAAGCTCCTGACATGAACAAGATCAGAGTGAGATCAAAAGCTTTCACCTAAGTCTGAGGCAAGTCTTGATGCTTTCAACATCTCAAGGGTCAATTGAATCAGCATGGGAGGGGGATTTAAGAACTCTCAGCCCTTAAGCCATCTGACAAACTAGTAACAACCCAAAAAATAAGCTGTGAATAACATCAGGGAAGGACTGAAATTCAAGAGGGTACCAAAACTTTCCAGAAAAGAGATCCTACCTATAAATAGATAGGAAAAATAAATAAACAACAACAATATCACCTAATTTTAATGATTTTTTTTTATGGAGACAAAAGCAAGGTACAGACATAGAAGGGGACAGTCAAAACAAAGGAAACACATGCAAAGTCCAAAAGAAAAAATATGGATTGGACACAGATTCTGGCAGAACTCAAAAAGGACTTAAAAATTTTAGAGAGGCAGAGGAAAAGTAGGAAAGCAAATAAAAGAAGAAATTGGCCAATTGAAAAAGGAGAACCAAAACTGCCAGAGCAAAACCAGACTTTAAAAATCAGAATTTACCATCTAGAAACTAATGATATCTTGAGAAATCAAGAAACAATAAAGCAGCAAAAAAGAGGAAAACATGAAATATCTTATTGAAAAAAAATGATCTAGAAAATAGATAAAGGAGAGACAATTTGAGAATTATTGAACTACCTGAAAGCCATGATGAAGAAAAAACAACAACAACAACAACAACAAAACCTGGACATCATATTAAAAGAAATTATCAAAGATAACTGCCCAGAATTTCTCAGAGAAGAAAATAAATTGAAATTGAAAAAATTCACAGATAGCCTCCAGAAATAAATCCTCAAATGATAACTTTCAGGAATAGCTAAATCCAAGAGCCATAAAGCAAAGGGGGAAAAATACTTCAAGTAGCCAGAAAAACAAACAAACAAAAAACTTTCAAATAATCAGGATCACAAAGGACCTAGTGGATTCTACATTATGGATTAAAAGGTATGGAATATGATATTCAGGAAGGCAAAACGTTTGTGTTTACAACACAGAGTCACCTATCCAACCAAATTGAATACATAATTTTAGGGAGAAAAATGGACATTCAAAAAGATAGAAGATTTCCAAGCTTTCCTGAGGAATAAGCCAGACCTAAACAAAAAATTTGAAGTCCAAACACAATACACAAGAGAAGTCCAAAAATGGTAAATATGAAAAAGAAAATTTAAAGGACTCATTAAAGTCAAAATGTATTTCTTTAATTCTCAAAAATTTCTCTTAGTTGTAGAGAAGATAGATGGAATTTACCCAGAAAAAGGATGGAGAAGTAACTGATTATGATGAAATGATGTATATGATGATATATGATAATATGCAATTACATATGTGATATATATGTATATGAATGATATGTAAAAAAATCAAGGACTGAAATACAAGGTTGCACTGAAAGAAAAGGGAAGGGAGAGTTAGAATGAGGTAAATTTTATAACATAAAGAAGCATGAAAAATCATTACAGAGAGAAAGTAGATAAGACTAGTGATAGGCAGTGCTTAAACTTTACTTTCATCATAACTTTCTCAGAGATGGTAAAACAAGTATGCTCAGGGGGTATAGAATTCTATCTTATCCTACTCAATGGGGTAAAGAATTCTGTCTTACCACACAGAGAACTAGAAGGGGAATAAGACAAGGGAAGATGGAGGTAATTGGAAGAAGGGGGAAGTAAGGGTGTGACAAAAAGCAAAATACTCGTGAAGAGGAACAAAGATAAAAGGGAATAGAGCATGGTTGAAAGGGGATAATATGATGGAGGGCAATACACAGTTAATAATCATAATGCTGAATGTGAATGGAAAGAACTCACCCATAAAATGGAAGCAGAGAGCAGACTGGATTAAAAACCAGAATCCTACTATATATTGTTTAAAAAATGATTGATAGAGGCATTGAAAGGAGCCATTGGTGTTAGGGCTATCACAAAAAATCTTATCAACAAGCAAAATAACAAATGTAAAAATAGACTGGAATCCAGGACTTCAATCCCCAGAAGCCCTTGCTCCACTTACCCAGAATGCCCTCTAACCTCACTGAATTCTCACCTGGGTCGAGAGCGAGATGGGGTATTTAAACCTGGTTGTGAATAGGCTCTAGCCTCTTTTTACTTCCGCTTTGGAGCACATGCAGCTCTTCACCTAGCAGGCAAGATGCGAGTGGTCGTAAATAGGCTCTCTGGGCCTAGACATGTGCTTTTCTTACTTGTGCTTTCTTTATATTTTAATCTTCAATAAACCTCATAAAACTATAATACTCCTTGCAGAGAGAAACTAATTTCTATCTTGCCTTAGTCTCCCCTAAATTTTAATCTTTACACAAGGCATGAGAGAGACATGAAAAAATCAGTGAGCCAACCTCACTATTCAGACCATTATGTCTAATGGATCAAAGTGTTATGATGCAGGAGTCTGATTTCTGGGGTCATCTTTTATTGCTGACATCTTCTAAGCTGCCAGGAGTCATGCTGGTCCTCACAGTAGTCTCTTTGGCAGATCTGCTTCCTCCTGGTCTAGGTCAATGATAATATCTTTCCCTAAAATTACTTGAAAAATAAATTTTAATATAATTTAAATCAAATTTTGCATTGTCAATATTTAAGTCAGTTGTTGAGAATTAATTTAATCCTTAGTGTGTATTCAGAACCTTCTTCCCTGGACTTCAATTCCCAGAATCCCACTTTCCTTCTCATGTTACACAGTGAAGTAGGTAGGATATAAGTTTTGTGTAACCCTGCCCCCCCCCCCTCTTTCTGTAATTGGCTGCTGGTTGAAGCAGACTTTTTGGGAGAGATGAGATGAGAGAACTCTTCACATGGTCTTATTTTGGCTAGATAATTATATTTTATATTTCTATTTCCTTTTTAATCCTTTACATCAAATGATTATTAATAAATTTTGTAAAACATAATACTTGGAGTATTGGACACTGATTTATATCTTACATTAGGCTTCTATTTTGATTAAGATAAAAGATATATGATTATAAATATCTGCACTAAAGAATTATATTTTTTATACTTTTTGCTATTCTTACTTGTTATTAGTATATAGTTATAGTCTTAGAAAAAAATTAGAGATAGTTGACATAAATATAATCATCTGATCTTTTGAACTTTCTTCAAATTTTTCACTCATTATCTTGATTCTATTAAGTATAATTGTTTATTATTAGTTATTAGTTATTTACTGAGATTTCAATTTTTAATTTTTCCTATCTCCATTCAGTAGGATGAGATTCTTCTAAGGATCTTATCCTATAAAAAAGTCATAGGTGACATGAATACTATGACTAAGCTAGATAGTAACATATAGGAATTCACCCAAATTCACCTTTCCTTTTATCAAAATAAACTTAGGATAGAGTTTGTAAAAAGCTAGATACAGTATTTCATATCATCTCAAACAAGTTGCCTGTAGTCAAATGTAATTAGTTTCTAGTCATGCTCAAATAGACTAGATATAATATATCCAGAGTAATGATCTTTAATCTTCTCTATATTCTTGTGCTATCTGCTTGCATTGAACATATATAAAAAATAAACTCAAATATTACAAAAAATAAGAAATAAAGATGTCTCCTAGAAATAACAAAAGACAGAACACAGAACATTTTTTTTTTCCACGATAAGTGATTACACACAATTGGGAATTATATTCTGATTTAAATGTTCTGAAATCATTGCCTAATTATGTCAATTTGAGATATTGGAAGAATTTTAAATAATTATTGACAGATAACAAAACAAAAAACTTATCTATATGATTGTGTTCAAGGGAATCAAAAGAAAATACAATTTTGGGTTGAATTCCTTTGATCTCATACAATAATAACTAAGATATTTCAATTTTAAACTAAACACAAAGATTTAATATAATGTTTATATATTTAATTGATCTAATACCTTAATTTAGAAGACTTTGATTTTATAAGGTAAGGCAGGAATAAAATTCATACAGCATCAAAATGGATGCAAAGGATTTTAACTGTTTGGTTTCAGGTAAGAGCCACAACCAAGGGTCACATAAAGTCTCACTTCCATATTAGGGTCCCAAAACTAGATTTAGGATTTAAAATCCCTGTTCACAATGGAACCTATGGAAAGTCTACTTTAACCTTCCCAAGTTTGCTTCCTTGAGTTCCAGTGATTGTCCTCTAACTGCAAGAGCACATGGAAGTTCTGTTTAAGGAAGGAGTGATGGCATTGATGTAGGGACAGAATCTTAAATCTAAAAACAAACAAACAAACAAACCACAAACACCTCAATATAGGAAAATATTAAAGCTTATTAAAAAAATCCCTAAGAAGCAAAATCATCATTTACCGTTTTGGGGTAGATTACTGCTATTTTCCCCCTATTGTAACAGTTAAAATTTAGGGGAAATGGGGAGACTGAGGCAGGTAGAAATTAGTTTCTCTCTGCAAGGAGTATTATATTTTTTAGAGGTTTATTAAAGGTTAAAGATTTAAAAATATACAAGTAAGAAACATGTGCCTAGGCTAGTGGCCTAGACAAAATAACCTCACATCATGGAAGAGACACCTCTGCTCCAAAACGGAAGTCCAAAAAAGCCGAGAGCCCCTCAAAAGCCTTTGAATCAACTTAAATACCTTCTTGATCTCTGCCCAGGTGAGATTACAAGGCATTCTGGGGAAGTGGAGCAAAGGCTCATGGGGATTGTAGTCCTGTATTCGAGTCTATTTTTTACACTATCTCATTATCAAACAGTATACTACTGATCAGTCATAATAAAAATTATCATCTTAACTTATGAAGTGAATGCTATATTCAAAAAGGCAGCTCCACTATATTCCAGTTTTTAACAAACACAATAAAATAATAATCCAAATTATTTTTAAATCATTTATCACAAGGTTTTATTCATAAAGTTTCTTATTTTAACAGGAAGAAAAAAGCAAGTTCTTTAACTATGACAATACAGAGTTTCAAAGCACTGTAAGAAGGTTTTATAAAATCTGATAAGCAGGCTTAATAAAGACAGACTTGAGAGGAATTGACTTTATAGTTGTCCCTTGCTATATTGGGATTCACTTATGCTGGCTTCATTGTATTGTGGGACTAAAAAAAAATATCTAATTCTGTATCAGAGTTTTCACTATATCACGGGTCCATACTGTGCACAATGGACATGCAATATGCCACTACCACTTGAGCAAGTTTCCCAACATGAGGTTGTATACACACACACCATTGTCTTATGAAAGGAGACCAACCACAGGGCTAAGTTCTGTATCCTGGGAGCTGATTAGCTCAGTGACTGTAGTATTGGTCTATTTACATTCCCTCTAATTTGTGGATTTTCACCTATCATTGGAGTCACTGTAATGTAACACCTATGATAGGTGAAGGATCACTGTACATTTTTTACACTTGAACCAGTAGCACTCTCAAACATTAGAAAATAAGAGAAAAAAAATTAAATACTCAATATTACACATTTAAAACTTGAAACTTATGCTTAGTTAGGTAAGAATAACTGAATGAGAATACATTTCCTTTTATATATTATCAAATATACCCAATGATATTTCAAAATAGAATATAAAGAAAATAACTTCATAATTCAAAATTAAATAATTCCATAAGATAAATAAAATTTAATACAACACCCCAAATTGTAATAATGGAGAGAGGGGATAATAATCTCACTTGTTGTTATGGATATCAAGCAAATAAATCAAAATAAACAGACATTTTCAATTTTCTCCTTTAAAAAAATCCAATTGATACAGTACCTTTTATTTAATAACAGATTAATTTATAATTTTCATGAATAAACATATAACTATAGAATTAACTAAATGTTTCAAAATTGGAATCTGGAATGAAAATATAATAGAATATTACAACCCATTATCAATAAGGCTGACAAAAATAACTGTTCAAAACCTTATATAATTTCTTAGAAGTTTAGCTAATCATTTAATGAGGGATAAATTAAAGAGAAATAACAGCATTATATCTTCATAAGAGTTTACTATATTTAACCTTATGATGAATATTTAAAAAAATTTAAATATGAAAAAATTATTACAAAATTATCATATGATCTTGTTGTGGTGGGTCTTGAAATGAGCCGTTAGGTTCTGGAAAGGTACCCTTTGCAGTAATGCAAGACTCCATAACTCAGCTTAGAAAAAAAAAGAAATTTATTAATTTGGTATTCATGTTCAATTAGGCTAGGAGAACAGAGCAGGTGGGACATTACCTCCCACAGGAGATAGAGCAAGGGGATTTTTATGTCCCTTTCACAGCAGGGGTTACAGAATAAGAAAAAAGGGGATGGGATGAGTTAGGAATGAGGTAATATCATTGAGGTTGGGGGTGTTTCATGTCCCCTTTGGCCTAGAACACTTCTGGAGTGTGGGGTATCCAGAGGGAAGCCTGTACCTTTGTACCCCCATATTAATCTTAGATTTGCTTTATCACATTTAAAATCTTATGTAAAATATCAAATAATTATATTCCTTTAAAAGAAGAATGGGAGTTCATTAAAGAAAAATAACAAAAAGCAGCATATTTATCATTATTCTTTTCATATTGGGTCCTGATTCAATAAAAATTATGTATTCCACTTAATAAGAAAACATACTTCATTGTCAATGAGGCCATAGCATGATTTAGTTTCAGCACTTAATTAAATCAGTATTCACCCACACTTGTACCTTCATTTTTATTTTGTTTAAAAGAGTTGGGCCAATATTCCTCTTATTGATCATCCCCTCAAAACTCTCTGACTTATTTCAAATGAGGAATCTCACATGTCCTTTCTCCAAGCTAGCTTAAATATTGTTTTATTTTATACTTGGAGGCTGTAACCCACATGAGGCCACTGGGAAAGGGAGACCTCAGAGTAGATAAAGGAAAGAAGGTTGGTTCTCTATCCTCTTTAGTTGCTGTGATAACCCACACCAAACAGAAATTTAAATCTTTGTTAAACCTTAGACCTTATTCTGGAAAGAGGAAATACAATACAAATTAAGCATATTTTAATTCAACTGCAATTTTGTAATTTGTCAAGCCATCCATTTTTGCCCTGAACTCTATTGCTATTTTAGCTCCACATTAACATGTCCCAGCTGGATACCTTAATTAAGATATCTAAGTTATACAATTGATCAAACACCTTGCTTTTAATCCAAAATAACCCAGAAATTTGACTTTTCCTAAATACATTACTAAGATCACTACAATATAATCTTTATCAAATGTGTTGACTTTGAAAAACACAGAACTATTAAATAGTCAAAATCACTCTTTAATCAAGGGAAAGGGGTTCAGTGCAATAGTGGGCCTTGACACAGAGCTGCATGCCACACACACAACTGCACAGAGTTCGAAGATTGACTTCTGGCTGCTCAGGTCACAGACCCCTTGGAGTGCCACCTAGCTACATGAGAACTCCAAGGAACAAAATAATTTGGGGAACCTCTGTACCATTTGGGGGGAAACCAGTAGCAGGGAAAGATGATTGACATTGCTATAGCTACAAGGAAAATGGGAGTGTTCAAACTAGACTGACAGGATACAATCAACATTGGGAAAGGAATCATAGCTAGAGGCTAAGGTGTAAAAGGAGCTGCTTACAATGGATACTAAAGGATGGTCTCAGCTCAGGTGTGAATTTTCTTGGGAAAGGGTCTCTGATACAATAGAGGAGACTACCTAAGAAAAAGAGCATCTTTAGCATATGTCTAGTCCCACCCAACTAGGATTGTCATTCACCTGAGGGTCCCTGCCGGGAGCCATCAGACAACAATGCCTTGACAGACTTGCCTGGTAGCTGGGGAGACCACAGAGTGGTCCTTGGCAAGTTGTGATTGCCAACCGAAAACACTTTACATGATCTCTTCCATCAATGCCCCTTACCTATGAATTGACATGATTATTATTCCCCCTAGTCTCAAAAGAAATAATGCAAGAGCAAAACCACCTGTACCCTAATTCTCCAAAACATCACCAAAAGATCAGACCCTTAAACCCAATCCCAAAAAGACTATCATGGGTCAACTTTTACTTAGGTACATAATTCTCAGAAAAAAACACAGCTCCAGGCCAAGCCCAAAACTTTCTCATGAAGCCAGCACACAAATCAATCATAGTGGTTCGTATAATAAGTACAAGTACATCAAGCTTCAATATTCCTCAGTGACTCGATTTCACAAACCAATACCTTGCCAGTGGTAAACTCTAGTGAGAACCCTGAGAAATGACCAGTCTAATACTAAATTTGAATTGTGTTCCCAGACCCATCAGCCTCGATAATATGATTGTTGAATTGTCTTCCAAGAACTGCTGATTAATTTTTCCATTTTATTAAAAGCAATACGTAATTTTCCATGATTGTAAGCTCAAAACTTCTCACAGGGTAATGAGAAAATTAAGCCACCTGTAACGAAATCATTTATCTTGTGTGCAACCTTTATTCTGTCTTTATCACAATATAAGAATATAGAATGTTAATTAAGTGATTTGTTAAAAGTTAATGTATTACTTTTCCAATAATCTCTCTTTGATTTTGTGTATCTGCATGCCAAGAAAATGGGTATAAAAATAAAGATCAGATATCGGGATAGCAGAGCAGCTTTGAGATACAAAGCAGTCCCATGGCTGTAATGATTAAGCTGTCTTCCGTTTGTTATTTTTGTTGACTGATCATTCATCAGAAGTTGGGAAGACCCTGGAGTCATGGTCAAGGGTGGACTTTGCCCACGGCAGGTCCCCCACTCAGTCTGAAATGGTTAACCTGGGATTCCCTTCAGGGTGGATTCCCATGGGAACAGGGAAAGAGTACAAACTTTGGGGTTTCAAACCTATAAGCTAGTCCTGAATCCTAATGTTCACTAGATCCTAATAGGCCACAAGTTTGGTGTTTCTAGATTCCATGTTGACAATTGATACTACATGGCAAAAAAATTAGAAGATGAGGGGGTATCCATCGATTTGGGAATGACTGAATAAATTGTGGTATATGTTGGTGATGGAATATTATAGTACTGAAAGGAATAACGAAATTGAAGAATCCCATGTGAACTGGAAAGAACTCTAAGAATTGATGCAGAGTGAAAGGAGCAGAAACAGCAGAACATTGTACATAAACTGATACGTTATGGCATAACTGAATGTAATAAGAATTTTCTACCAGCAGCAATTCAATGACTGGACAATCCAGAGGAACTTGTGAGAAATAACACTATCCACATCCAGAGAAAGAACTATGGAACCAGAAATGCATTAGAAAAATCTATGCTTGATCACATAATGTAATAATGATCTGATTATGGTTTTGATGTTAAAGGATCACTCTACTAGAAATATGAATAACATAGAAATATGTTTTGAACAATGATACTTGTATAACTCAGTGGAACTGATTGTTAGCTTTGAGAGGGGAGAGAAGAGAGCAGGGCAGGGAGGAGATTATGAATCATGTAACCATGGGAAAATATTCTAAATAAAAATTTAAAAAATCAAATGAATACTGACATGGGAATTGTACCCCCAGAAACCAGGTGACTATTATCTGGGAAACTCCCTTGCCTTTGCATCCTCATGACTCTGAACCTAGAAACACCCAATGACCCCCCTAGGGTCCTGAGATGTTTACCCTCTTTGTTTGTCCTCTACATTTAAGATGGACAAAGAGATGAATCTTTATGCCTATAGGCAGACCCCAGTCAGATAACCACCCCATCCCACCAAATTTCTGAGGGTTTACCACTCTAAGTCATGTCCACACCATGACATAGCATCTGTTGTAAAGAGTATAAAATCCCCAGAACTGATGTTGTCTGGAGGACAGCTTTTCCATCCATGCTGTCCTAATGGGGGACAGCTTTTCCATCCATGCTGTCCTCATGGGGAACAGTCTTTCCATTCATGCTGTCCTCCCAGGAACTTCTCCCCATCTTGCTGTTCCACCTTGCTATTCTCCTGGCCATTCTCAACATTACTTTCTAAATTAATAAATTTCTCTTTTTGTTTTTAAGCTAAGTTTTGGAGTCTTGTATTCTTGCAAAAGGTATCCTTTCGAAACCCCAGGGGTACACATCTGAAACCCCATAACAAATACCACACAGAAAATTCAAGTAATCATAAGTAGAATTTTAGCACAAATTTTAAAGTCTGTTTGAGTTCATCTAAAAACAAGAATGGAAAATACTGATAAACAAATCGAAACTACATGTTATAAGTGATAATATAACTTTCACCTCCATTTATATGAGAATCCCTTTTACTAAGTAATTTTAAAAAACTAACAAAAATCCTCCAAAGTGATCACTCCCTATTGGAGTAGCAAAGACAGATGCAAAAGTTTTAGCTTTAGTGGGGCAGGGGTCACTGCCTTTTAAGCAAACAAAATTAACTGTTTCCCTAGGCTATTTATAGCCACATATTCAAAATAGACAATAAACAACAGCTCAATGAGATGTTTTATTATCAGTCCTAATAATACTTCAATAATTTTTTGATGATTGCCATAGTTAAATCTGTTCTATTTTTAAAAAAATAGTTTGAACAAATTCTCAGTTGAAGTTATGACAGATTTTATGACTGTCAACCTGGAAAAACACAGAAACACTAAAACAGTTACAAAGACTACCTGAGAGAAATCTAGATACAATGAGAGAAACTTTTGAGACAAAGGGAACTCAAAACTTGATTATATCTACTAATTTTCCCTATGCTGAGATCAGTAGTAGTAGTAGTCTCTTGGTGATCGAGAATGACTATTGTCTTTGTGCGTTTTCATCTATGATGTACCCTCATATGGGTTTGAAGTCCAAAGACTGAGGCGCAGAGTTTGTGGCACATGGGGCATGGAACACCAGTTGTTATGGGAGGTGTGGTTGTGGCCTGGTGTTGGCGTTCATGCCCAGCAGCAAGACCTCAAAGTCGTTCATCTTCAAAGGTGGCAGCGGCATGGTTAATGTGGGTACACCAGCTGCTTCTGTCAGAGGCAGCGAGTTCTAGTTGCTTTGGTGTAATGCCAGCCCACTTCAAGTTGGACTTTAGCTGATCCTTGAATCTTGTCTTTGGTTGGCCTTGTTTCCTGAGTCCAGCTGACAGTTCACCATATAATACCTGTCTTGGTATTCGCTATGGGTCCATGCGGATGACGTGTCCAGACCATCGTAGCTGGGTTTTGAGGACCAGGACTTCGATGCTGGTGGAGTTGGCTCTGTCGAGGACTTCCTGGTTGGTGATTCGGTCTTGCCATCAAATCCTCATGATTGACCGGAGAGAGCGTTGGTGGAATTGCTCCAGCTGTTTCATGTGCTTCTGGTACAGTGTCCATGTCGCACAACTGTACAGGAGTGAGCTGAGGACCACTACATTGTACACTTTGAACTTTGTTGCAGTGCTTACACCGCTGTGTTGGAGGACTTTGGAGCACAGCTGCCCAAGTGCCTGGCTCGTATTTTGGATCCTGGCATTGCTGAGCACTCCTTTCCATCTTTCATGATCCTGGACAAGGGGGGGGAGGGGGCATTGAAGTCTCCCAGTAGTATCAGCTTGTCATTGGTGGGCACTGACTGCAGGACGGCACTCATGTCAGCGAAGAACTGCTCGATGGTCTCCTCTGTGCTGGTCAGTGTTGGGGCATATGCGCTGATTCTTGTGGCATACTAGTCTTTGCTGAGAGGCAAATGGATCTTCATGAGCCTCTTGCTGATGCCCACAGGCAAGTCTGGCAGCTGTTTGAGCAAACTGGTCTTGATAGCCAGGCCAACACCGTGGATTCTGTCTTCATTGGTGGCTCTACGTTTCCAGAAGGTGTATCAGTGGTGGGTTCACTGAGTGATCCCTCTTCTGGTAAGCGTGTTTCACTAAATGCTGCGATGTCAATGTTATATCGTGCCAGTTCTTTACCGATTAGAGCTGTCCTTCTCTCAGGTCTTGGGGTATTCTTTCTATCAAGTAATGTTCTGATGTTCCATGCTCCTAGTATGAGTTTCTTTGTATTTTGTTTCCTTTGATTTCAGCCGCTTAAAGGGATGACCCACGAGCCGCGGTGTGGGACACCTTTTCTAGTCCCCTCCCTTGATTAGGGTGAGTAGTGCTGTCCTAGAGAGGTCTGCTCAGTCGCTCAGGATGCTGCTGATGTCTCTGCTGCCCTACAGAGTCCAGCGACCACTGGTCCGTGGGCCACCTGCTTGCAGGATAGTGACTACAACTGCCAGTGATCACCTCCACCTGTTGCATCGCCACTCCCCCATCGCCGCAGGTCTTGAAGAGGGTGGACGGGGTTAGGATAGATGAGTGTGCAACAAAGACTCTTGTGTGTGAAGGAGATTTAAGTGGAAGAGTCGTTGCACAGAGACAGTCCCACTCTTTCAGCGTTGGAAGCCTGGGTCCAGTGGCACGAAAAGTAGTTACACCTGGAGACTTCCTCAGCTGCATTGGATGACCGTGTTGTCCTTTGTGCTCCAACACACTCTAAGCACTCCACAGTGCTTTGGTGCATCGCCCTCTCAACAGTTGAACCTTCTTATTGGTTTCTTCCGTCTGTTAGGCTGAAGCAGTCTTCACATGCTGGGTGAGCAAAGCCCTGGTTCACCAGGAGTCAACAATGACCCGATAACTTTCCTCACAAGGTTTAGCCAGCTTGTAGAAGCCATTCCCCGGGGTGTGGCCGCTGCCCCATGCTAGCAGATACTGGGAGCCACAAGTGAGAGCTGGGTGTCAGGTGGGGGTCAGAGGCTGGAGAGCTGCCCTAGGAGGGCACAACAAGCCCTCCATACCAGAGAAACTGTCCCTCCCTGAGCACCCCATACACCCCGTGCTGAGATCATTAGGTACTTAAAGTTTTATTGTTCAGTCTAAGACAAGCAGCAGTCAGTTTGGGAGTTTCCCTGAAGGCAAGTTTCCAAGGGACAAAGGCAAATTTGGGGACTCCATAAAACAAGATCTTCAGACAGATGTTAAAATACAATACCAGGCCCTAATTTGGAGAGAGAGAGAGAATACATATATAGTTTAAACATTGCAATTTAAGGAATCTTTAAAGGTACTCAATTTTGTCTTAGCAAATGTCAATGTGGAATCTAGAAGTCCCAAGTTTATTTAGTTGGGAGGTAGAAACCCCAGGTTTGGACCTTGTCACAGGAGAGTAGAGTTTTCTCTCTGAGAGAAGGTCCTACTTCACTGGTCTCAGACTCATAATAGGTATACTGGTAGTCTGGGTGTTAATAGTTAATCCCATCAGAGGTTAAGTATGTCTTTTTCTTTTAATTTTAATTTTTAATTTTTTTAATTTATTTTTTTTTTAATTTGTATTTGGTCATTTCCAAACATTATTCATTGGAAACAAAGATCATTTTCTTTTCTTCCCTCCATTAAGTATGTCTTTTGTCCCAATGGTTTCTCCCCCTAGGCTAAAGTCTTTTACCAAGGTAGCCCAGTCCTGGGCTGGGTCTTTCCCTTTTGTCTGGAACTCTTCCTTTTCCTTTCTTACCATTATAAAGTCAATCAACTTTCCCTCTCATCCTCAACCCCCATGTTTTACCTAGAAAGGTATTTAAACTCCCTAACTTTAATGGCTCTTTGGAATTGTCATTCTCTTGTGTTTGGCATTCCCAGAGGTCAGCGACTAGAGTGGCCAGAGTTCAATCCTTGGACTCTGTGCAGTCATGTGTGACATCCAGCTCTGTGTCAAGGCCTACTAGTGCTGAACCCCTTCTGCCCTTGATTAAAGAGTGATTTTGACTATTTAATAGTTCTGTGTTTTTTCCCAGTCAAAACAAACTACCTAGAATGCTGATAAAACATTAGAAACAAAGTTCCCCCTGTTTTGCAAGCAAAAACAAAGTTACTCTTTATTTCCTGTACTGAGTTGGACCACAATGCCTTCAAAAAGAAAAGCTAGCATCATTTCAATATTTTTTTCTATGTATCTTTTTGCATTAAAAAACAAACACATAGACAACAATCAAAAAACCTCCCCAAACCTAGAAACAGCATTCCCAACTAAGAGGGAGAGGTTGCCCAGAGTAAAAAACCTACAATTCTCAGTCTCCTTCCCCTACATACTGACTGCACCATGAAGCACATCTGAGCAGAAGAAAAAGAAGAAAATAAACTTAAGGCTCTTCAAATTTCAATTAAAATATTTCATTTTAGCAGGCAAGAAGTTGCCTCTAGCAAAGGCAGAAGGGAAAAACCTCTATTTTAAAATAATCTCTCCACCTACTACCTTTGTTCTTCAAGCTTAAATTTGAGGTAATTCACAAACTGATACACACACACAAATTGACAAGCTTCTTTTATGAAAGCTCAAATTTAACTTAGTCTCATGGGAACTTGACTTCAAGAAAGTCCCAAACAGACCCTTGCCTCAGACTGAAGTACAAACCATCAAGCATCCAGGAAGTAATCTGAATAGGAGTGAGTGAGATACTTAAGTCCTTTTTGGTTCCTTGGTTCCTCTAATTCTGTTTGGTCCTCTTCCAGATACCGAAGCCTCAGGGTACAACCTTTTTCCCAAACCCATATGTAATTGGTCAGTCACTTTGCTATACTTTCCAAAGTATATGTGTAAGATCCCAAATTCTTTTGTTTGATGGAGGTTCCTATTTGTGGCACGTTTTCCTGGAGACATTGTTCACAGAGCCTCAGAGCTTATCTCTGTGTGGTATTGGTGTTGTGTATTTGCATGACTCTGTATGGTGGCCATAATAACTCTGCCTCTCTTGTCTTGATTAAAGACTTGTTCTTTTGTAACTGCCATAGTGGTTCTGTGTTTTTCCAGATTGACAAACAGTAGAAGCAACTAGTTGTATTCTCATGAAAGCACACATAGTGGAGTAGATAAAATTGTGCCTAAACTTAAGCCCTAAAGAGCTCTAGGATTGGGGGCAAACAAAAAGATATAGCCTCATCCACTTCTCTGAAGGACCTCCTTTCCCTTGAGCATTAACTTTTATCTTGAGAAATACTTCCTAAAAAGAGAAGTTTTCTGGCAAAGCAATCTCAAACACAACACTCCCCTCCACATTTTAATGCCAAAAACCTGAAGCATTGGAACAAATTTTTCCACCCATCTCTCTCATTCTAGGTCAGTCAACCTCAGGGATCTCAATGCTACCTTATAATGATATGGGGGTACAGGTTTCCTTCGGGACCCCCCAAACTTAAGAAGTGTTCCAGGTTAAAGGAGACATAAGAAATTCCTTTCTAGGAGCATCCACCCCACCCCTTTGGACTTTCCCCATGATCCTCAATTAACATAGTTGTGCACCTCCAAGTTCCACTCTGATAAGAGTTGGGTGGTACCTAATCTTATCATTCATCAAATTCCACTGATCTTCCCTTATACCCCCACCTCAATGAATTACCTTATTCCTGATTCACCCTCCCCCTTCCTTATTCTATAACCTCTGGTGTCAAAAGGGTATAAAAACTCAAACCCCCATCTCTTCAGGGAGGCACTGTTCCACCTACACACTGTCTCCCAGCCTTTCAACCAGGCTTCCAAATGAATAAATTTCTCTTTTTTTATTTTTAGTCTAAATTTTGGAGTTTTGCATTCTTTCAAAAGGTAACTGTGATGGGGTGAAGAGGTGCACCCCTGGGGTTTGGGAAGGATACCTTTCTGCAAGAACGCAAGACTCCAAAACATAGCTTAAAAATAAAAAAGAGACATTTATTAGTTTAGAAAGTAACTTTGAGGATGGCCAGCAAGATAGTATAGGTGGAACAGCAAGATGGATGGCTGCTTCTAGAATCCATCAATTCTGGGGATTTTCTACTCTTACATTAAATGCTGTGTCATAGTGTGGACTTGACTCTAGAGTGGTAGCCACTCAGGCATTTGGTGGGGGGAGGGGTGGTTATCTGACTGGGGTCTGCTTGGAGACATAGGGAATGACCCTTATAAAAGATTCCTTAGTTTTAGGGAACAGATAGATGTCTGAGATGTAGCTTGATAGGATGGAGGTGTAGCCTGGAGGTGCATCTCTGCCCATCTTAAATCTAAAGGAGGATCAAAGGAAGACAATCATGTCAGTATCCTATAGGGGTCATTGGATGTTTTAGGCTAGGAGTCACAAGGATGTAAGGGAGCAAAGGAACTTCCCTGATAATAGTTTGCTGAGTTTCTGGGGGTACAGTGCCTATGTCAGTAACCTGTCTCAAACATGGGATTTTACCTCAAGCTTTCCCACAACAATAAGACATACAGACATACAAAATTATATAATTAATATACATACACAAAGCCCCATTAAAAATCTGATCAGCAGCAGTAGGAAGGAACTCACCATTATCTTTTATTTATCAGAAAAGTTAATTACTTTATGGAAAAAAAGTTCCATGTTTCAGTAAAAACGGTTTCAGTAATCCCTTTGAGGGCTGCAATACTTATTATGATTAAAATTACTGAGAGACTGATTTTGCGGTAAGAATATGTTTATTGATTACATATCTACTTATGGGCTAGACCAACATCATATTCTTTAAAGTGATATATAGATATATGGATCACTCAAATGACCAACAATTCAGAAGTTGTATCAGGAAGTTTGATAAATAGTTTGGAGAGGTCATTATTCAATTCCTTCTTTAAATATTCCAAGAATTTCAAATTGGTGGATAGCCAATTAAGAGCTGATCTATCAAACTCTCCACTCCTCCCTATACCTAAAGGTGGACAGGGGAAGTGTTTGTCATTTATGACAGAAAAGAACCCTTCTCCCCTTCATCTGTTAATCAAATTTTGTTAAAAAGGAAAAAAAAATTCAGATTTCTAAGCATAAAAAAAATTCAAAAAGAAGTAGACTGGATGAAATTTCTGACTCATACTCCAGACACAGTAGTAGTAATCTCTTGGTAACTGAGGATGACAATTGTCTTTGTGTGTTTTCATCTATGGTGTATAGATGAGTGTGGACAAAGACACTTGTGCGTGAAGGAGATTTAAGTGGAAAAGTCGATGCACAGAGACAGTCTCACTCTCTCGGCATTGGAAGCCTGGGTCCAGTGGCACGAAAAATCGTTACACCTGGAGACTTCCTTAGCTGCATTGGGTGGCCGTGTTGTCCTTTGTGCTCCAACACGCCCTGAGCACTTCACAGTGCTTTGCTGCATCGCCCTCTCAGCCGTTGAACCTTCTTATTGGTTTCTTCTGCCTGTTCCATCGAAAATGTCTTCACATGCTGGGTGAGCAAAGCCTTGGTTAACCATGGGTCGACGACCCCATAGCTACCCTCATAAGGTTTAGCTGGCCTGTCAAAGCTATTGCCCGGGGTGTGGCCACTGCCACATGCTAGCAGCTACTGGGAGCCACAAGTGAGAGCTGGGTGTCAGGTGATTCTCCCCAATATGCGCAAATTGATTTAGAGCCTTTCTACTCTAGAGTCATGATATGAGATACAAATAAATAAATAAATAAATTCTCACATGGAGAAATCATGAATCATTTTAACATTGTTCCCAATGCTATAAAATTAATTTGAGGTTTTACTCCCACTATAGTTTATAATTTTTCACAGTTAATTTGAGGGACTCTTATAAGGGGAATTTTTATGACATAGTCTAAGAACAGCATAGGATTTAATGAATCATTCTGTCAATGTGCAATAAGCCTGTATCTACATAAATGAAAATTGAAACACTTACTCAATATATCTGGATATTTCCAATCATCAATTTTTGGAATACATTAAAAATAATGTAAATGTATTTTCTTTTCTATCTCATCTCATTTACTTTGTGATTATATAGACCCCAGCAACTGCTTAATATTGAAGACTGCTGGCATATAAATATGTACCAAGCTATTAATTTATTAATTAATGCATCTTCCACATGTGTGCATAGTTATGTACTTTGAGTATATTTTTGGTAATTATATGTGTATAAAAACTAATATACCTTTTTTGTTGGTTGGTTAATTATTGGTTGTTTTGCCTTTTATTTAAAGAGGATTGTAATGATAACACTGGCTTGGGATGTTCTTCAATGTCTAATAATGTACCAACACTGCATACACACTGCTTGCTGTGACAAGGGAATCACTTTAAAAGACTGATATATATTAATTTAAGGTCGCCAAGGAATTCAGCTATGTAATTCCTAAATGAAAACTCAAGTCAGCAGTCAATCTTTTATGGAGTTTAATTACAATCGGAGGAAGAAAGGAATTAGAGATAGAGAGAAAAAGGGAGAGAAGGGAATAGGGCTTAAATACCCCTTCTGTTTAGGCTGGGTCAAAAGGCCCAAGCCCTTAGATAGCTGGGGCAAAGAAAAGAGATCAGTCCCTATTACTCACGTGACCAAAATGGAGAAACAGTCTCAGAGGCCCCCACCTTCAGCTTCCTTCAGAGCAAGCTTCTCAGAGCACACACCAACCACACCGACCAACTTCCAACTTCTCCACTACCACCACCCCACGAGTCTTCAGCCCCCCCTATCCTTAAGGAAACCCATCCAAGTTCCCTCTCCTCAGTCCTCATATCTACCAATCACCTGTCCATCAATTTCCCTGTGCCAATGGAGGCTCTAGCTTAACCCAGGACCGCCCAGAAGTCTCTGGCTTTGCACATGTCTGTTGAAGGTCATATTTTCAAATAATTAAATCTTTGATCCTTTGCTACAGCCCTTTCTAAATCCTGTTAACCTGAGTAGGGTAGAGATTGAAATAATTAAATTTTGATCTAGGCTGCAGCCCTTACTCAATCCTGTTAGGACTGAATAGGATGGAGATTGATTTCAAGTATCTCCATTGTATCAATTCTAAAATCAATCATGACTCAAAGAAATTCCTGTTCTATGCTTAAGCATAGGTCAAAGTCCTTTCCTTTGTTCAGCAAAGGGTTTCTGTCCTAAAGTAATCTTAAGAAGGGAAGGAAAAGGAACCTCCCATGCCAATGGGATTCACATTCCAATAGTCAAGACCCACTATCAATAGGAAATTTTTCAAGTATGAAATTTCCCAATGGTGAAATTTCCAACATTTATAAGTCTAAGAAATTTTGAGGTTTACATTGCTTCTGACACCTTCTTGGCTATTGTATCAAATTATTCTCATTTGCCTCTTCTGCTCAGGAAAGGTTTGTGCAAAAAGGTAAACATCTCTCTGAATCACTAATGTTTTTGAGGCCAGTTGGTTACCCTAAAACTAGTTTATCTCATCTGCCAAGAGAGTTTACTGGACTGAGGAACTGAAAAGGCCAAAGGAGCCACAGGTGAGATTTGGGTGGCAGATGGACAAGAAAATGGAAAGCAACCCTTAAAAGGATTCAATATGCCCTCATCCCAGAGGTACTACTCTTCTTGAATACCCTGTAACATTCCATGTTTATGGTGAATACATATATTTATGTGCTTGTGTTAACTTATGTGCCTATATTATACATATATAGGTACATGTATTTGTATAACAGGATTGTAAACATGACAAAACCTGTGCAATATGTAATGTTATACCTTAATTGGCATTGAGCATAATGCTCTACATAAGGAGACATCATGTCTTGTTTTGGTGACAGTTTATAGAAGAGAGTATAACTTGAAATTCAGTGATTATGTCAAATGGGAAGCATCAACATATTTTCAGATGCAGTTTCAAAAACAAATATAAAATTTATCATAATTATATTTGTATATACTTTACATGAGTTATTAAAACAATCTATCTATTTATCTATCCATCTATATTAATCCTCCTTGTTCTGTTCCTCTAATATTCACTCAGGATGAATTCCCAGAGCATGGTCATTACTTTGGTTTCTTGGATTATTGAATTCAACACTTTTATTCCCCAAATTCACTAGTATTCTTTCAATTAACAGTCACGTTGCTCTTAGCAAAAATATTTATTCAGATGGCAAAACAAGAACAATAGCTGTAAAACATTCATTCTAAAAATCAACCCAGTGTCCTAGTCAACTAAAGACCATGACAAGTATGTAAGGCACACATTTAATGTACAGGTAGTGCTCTAGTAGCTTACACTTCCTGATACTGCAAATTGTGGAAGTCCTTTTTCTATAGAGTTCTCAGACAATTCCCCGTGGTGAATACTTTCTAATTGATGGATTCCGCAACTGAATCCTTTGGGTTCCTATAGTTCCACTGTATTCTCTGTTGCTAAATTTTCTACTCTTTAAAACTGTTTTCTTCCTTTGGTTACTGGACTTTGATTATCCATGTTTGTCTGGAGCATATCATTGTTTCCCATCGGATGTTATATTTCTGCTTCAAAACTTCAGAACCAATTTGGGATGGGAAGAGAAAAATCACCTCTTCTCATAGTCAAGGATATCATCCAAAGACATGTCTCTGCTTATAAACTACCATTCTGGAACTGCCAAAATTTCTATAGGGCTTATCTACTTAAATTCCCCAGAGATAATGATTAATCTCCAACAATGGCATTAACATTAACTCATTATCTATTTGAGGTGATGCATCTCATAAAAGAATTATTGGCTATTACTCCTTGTTAATATGTTAAAACCTCATCATTTGTGAACACTATCTGTGACCACATCAAATGAGGTGAAGAAGGGGATAGATCATATACCTCTCTGAGTGTCTGTCTGTCTCCTCTTTCTCCCTCTCTCTCTCCCTATCTCTGTCTCTATCTCTCTTTCTCATTTCTCCATTTGTAATACATTTTATTCATATGTATAGATATGAATTTGTACCTGTGTGCCTGTTTGTATATGTGTGCATATTTAATATAATTACATTAATATTTATATGCATCAATATGTGCCTATATACCTATATTTATCTACTTCTAGTTCTATCAGAAGAAATGAAAAGGAGAGAAATTGTTACTTTCCACATAATGTTATTACATATACTAGGCACTTAATTCTTATATTTCCTTATGTATTACATTTTATATTTTTATTACTATTTTTCATCCTCAGAATTATTTTTGCAAGGTAATAGAATCAGTATGTTGTGAAACTCTCTTTATTGATATTAAATTATCGGAACAATTTGCAATAACTTATGTCGTGACTTACAATAAGTGTATTTTATATAAAAGATATTCCTCAACATGTTATCTTTAAGAAAGATAAAAAAAAGCTGAGTCACTGATATCAGAAACTATAATATTTAATTAAGTCAATAACTAAATGATATGGATGTTCTCATACTGTTCTGATTATTCTCAAAGGAATTACTTCACCAAGATGAAATAAATTCTAGAAACATCCCTGGAATTTAAATTAGCAAGACAGAACAAGTTCCAATTTGAAACACAGCACATGAGAAATAGAAACTGCTATGAAAATGCCAACAACTTTTAATTTTTAATCCTATTCCCTTTTACTAAAGAAAGAAAAAACTCAGGGTTTTTTCAATAAATCAAAATATTTTAAACATATTTAAAACACTCTAAAGTGCCAGCTTGTATTTTTTTCAGATGACAAAAACAGTAAAAATGCCTCAAACTGAGAATAAAATAATCAGTTGCAGCTGGAGGAATTCACAATCTTTCATTTACTTTTAAAGAATACAGCAAAAAGAATCAATATTACCTGTGCAAATCTGACTATAGAACAGTGATGGTGAATCTTTTGGAAACCCAGACTGTCTGATGTTCTCTATCCACCCAAACCATGTACTGCAGCACCCCCTCTCCACCTCCTTACCCCAGATAGAGAAAGGAGAAAAGGAGGGAGTAAGTGCTTCCATTAGACTGCT
The DNA here is from genome assembly GCF_027887165.1 of Monodelphis domestica. Classification (NCBI taxonomy): domain Eukaryota; kingdom Metazoa; phylum Chordata; class Mammalia; order Didelphimorphia; family Didelphidae; genus Monodelphis; species Monodelphis domestica. Next base: position 145,428,555 of record NC_077234.1, on the reverse strand, counting down.
GGGCAGAGGGGTAGCGAGGCACAGTAGAGAGGGGGAAGGAAACAGGTCCACCCAAATCCCTCTGACTTTCTAGTAACTAAATCTGGCAGAGATAGCACATATGTCCACAGAAAGATCACTGCATGCCATTTTTGGCACATATGCCATAGATTTGCCATCACACCTATAAAAGATGAAATTACCTTATAATCTGCAGTAATAGAATAGTTGTAAGGCACTAAAAACAGCATCGGTCATTTAATAGTCACTTAATAATTGCATATTTCCTTTTTCCTTCTCCAATTACATTCCAACACTTAGCTCCCACCGGAATAGATTTTATTATCTTCTACCTGACTTTTGGAAATGGGGATTTTAAAAATGTATGGCTTCTGTCCTTTAAATAGGAGGTAAAGGACTAAAGTGAATATACTAAATCACTCAGAATATTTCTTACTGTGCCAGGCAAGCAAACTAGCAGTCATTTAAGAAATATTTAATCCACCAATCTCTTTATGAATATCTCTAGGTGAATTGTAAACATACAAATATCGGTTTTATCACAACTATTCTCATCTTAGGGCATACTGACCAATCCATTACTTGAAAAAAAATCTTCTCTACATTATACCATATGTGTGTTCATATAGTTTTATTTCTAAGGAGCGGGAATGACCCACTATTTCCTGTTTGAATAACTAATGGGAAGCTGCTTTTTGGTGTTTCTTTTGTTTTGTTTTGTTTTGTTTATCTTTATAAATATTTAAATTTGCCTTCATGTTATTAAAAGCCTTACTCAGAGTTATTTTCTCTTGGGCCAAAGAGAATGAGTCTAGTCAATGTTTCATAAAACTACCTTTCAATACTTGAGGATGTGTTTCATGTTCCAAATAAGTTTTCTCTTATCTAAGCAAAACCTTGTCTGTTTCTTTAATTCATTTTTACATGGGTGACTTTAAAGCTCTCCTTATCTAAATGACATATTTTAACATTTTACAATATATTGCCTAAAAGGTGACACCAAGAACTGAACAGATACATCAGAAAGGATCTGCACAGAAATGAAACAGTTTCTCCCTTAATTGAGCTATAATCCTATTAGTTTCTTTGGCTTTTTAAAATTTCATATTGAGTGTGTAATCTTACATAACTAAGAGAAATTGCTATCTAACCACATCTTCCTCATTTCTTGTGGAGTCAATTTCAAATTCATATAAGCCTACATATGTAACTATAAAAGTTCATGTTAGATTTCTTCTAATGATTTCAATTTTCAAGATCTTTTTGGATCTTAACTCATCAAATGAATTCTCTGTAACTCTTAGCTTTATTTTGCCAACACATTTGATAGTACTGACATCTATGTTTTTATTCACAACATTGATAAAATATTAAATGACCCATGGTTAAACACAGATTACTCATGCCCTCTGTCATTTGAAACTGTTGACAGAAATGGAAAATAATGAATGATGGAAGGGGATATGGGAAAATTGGAACACTAATGAACTTTTGGAGTTTCGAACAAATCCAACCATTTAGGAGAGTAACATGGAACTGTGTCCAACAACCTTTAAAAATAAGAATATCCTTAAGTCCAACAAGAGGACTCCTAGATCTGTATCCCAAAATGATAAAAAAAAATGAGGGAGTGGAAAATATATATAGCAATTCTTTTTTTGTGGTGGCAAAGAATTGGAAATTGAAGGAATAGCAATAAATTGGGGATTGGTTAAACAAGTTGTGGTTTATGATTGTAATGGAATACTGTTGTGCTTTTAAAAATGATAAAAAAAAAAGATGATTTCTCATTTTATTTCAGTTCCAGTACTTCATATACTTGTGAAACATTTCTGTTTTCGGTTCTTCATTCCTAATATACTATACTTTTCCATATCTGGTCCTTTGCTGATGTTAAGCATCTCAGTTGATTTTGTGTTTTTAGCAACATTTTGACTTAATTCCATTGTTTCAAATATATGTATATGTACATACTGCTACATATACTATGATAATTAAAAATATATTTGCTTCATAATATACACACATGTACACAGAACCTTTTATATACATATGCACATGTAAAAATAACTATACACATAAAGGTATGTATTTATATGTCTATTATTAAAATGGAATTGATGTATGTTAAGTATTGCTTTGAAGCCTCCAAAACACATATAGCTGTAATTTGATCTTCATAATAACCGTATTAAATTGATCTTATTATCTTTATTTTACAAATAATTAAAACTGATGCTCAGAGATTAAATGTGTGTAGTAGTCTCTCGGTAACCAAGGATGACGATTGTCTTTGTGTGTTTTTGTGCACAAAGACACCTGTGCATGAAGATTTAAGTGGAAAAGTCGATGCACAGAGACAGTCCCACTCTCTCAGCATTGGAAGCCTGGGCCCAGAGATTAAGTAATACAGTCAGAAACACACAACTAGTGTCTTCTATACATTTAAAAAAGAAGTCTCATTGATTCCAGGTTCAATACCATAACCACTGGAAATTCCATTTAATAATTGCATATTTCCTTTTTCCTTCTCCAATTACATTCCAACACTGAACTCCCACTGGAACAGATTTTATTATCTTCAACCTGACTTTTGGAAATGGAGATTTAAAAAAAAATTATTCTCTCTGATTGTCTCTTTATTTCTCCATTTCTCCATTTCTCCATTTCTCTCTCTCTTTCTCTCTCTCTTTCTCTTTCTCTCCATCTCTCCATCTCTCCATTTCTGTCTCTTTCTTCCTCTCCATTTATTGTAACAGGAGACACATCATTTCATAATTTCTTTTAGATCCCAGTATCAAGTTACCCTAATGGATTAAATAAACTGAAACCCATGGTTTATAGATTTCCACTCAAGTATTTACTTTAATTAGTCATCCAGAAAATGGAATTAGTTCAAAGTAGATATATTTTATGAAATTTCATAGTAATAAAAATAAGAACAAACCGTTTCCATCATAAATCTAGTTAACATAAATGTACTTATTGTAAACTGAAGCAGACATACAATGAGACCCGAGTCCTACTTCCCTGATACCCAAAGGAAAGGATACTAGAAAGATACAGTGCCCATAAAATTAAGAATAGATTTTATTAAGTAAGGACGTACTTGTGCATGTGAAGCAAATTGTTCTGTTGCCTAGGAGTTCAGTTCAAAAGTGACAAGGAACAGAATAATTTTTGTCTAGCAAAGGGAAGCAGAAGGTTCTGGAAGAAACTGATCCAAAGAGACATCTAGTCATAGTATGATTAGGGATTCCCAGGTGCAAGGAGGAATATAGACTCTTTGGCACATCTGCAGGGGGTGGGGGGAGTTTGAAAGCACATTCTTTAGCAAGGTAAACAAGGATATGAAGTAATCAGGTTCTCAGACCTTAATGCAAAAAGAGTGTTCAGAATCAATACCAGTAAGTGCCTTGTCAAGGTTAAATGATAATAGCAAACAGTTCCAAAATTACCTAGGTTAAGAGAAATAGAGAATATGGGACCAGATATGTTTTTGTGAACTGTAAGGACAAATAATTATCTCATCCTAGGGATAAAGTTATTTTGAGAGCTGGCATGCAATGAGCCACTGCTTGGTTAGACTCTAGTCCAATCAAATAACCCAGGACTGCAAGAGCATCTTTCCATGGTCACCTCAGTCAGACTGTTTTGATCACACTTTCAAAAACAGTATGTTTCTCCAAATCATTCTGGGTCCCCAGGTAAATAAAGTTAGTCTAAAGCATCTTTATCATCCACATAGCAGTGTAGTTCGAGCATAACAAGATAATTAGGAAAATCATTTGCACAACATTGTCATGGGAAGAATGGCTACATATAGTAATCAGGCCCTGGATTCAGGGATAACTTGCCTCTGATTCCTCAACATTGCAGGACCTCTAAATTGTCTGGTGTTATCCCCCGCTACTTCCAGTTGTTCTGCTCCTCTTTGGTCTTGTATGGCATATTATGTTTGTTAGCTAGTGTTACATGGTGGCTTCATGTGGTTGTTGCTAGATATTGTTCTAGTAGTTCTGGGTCTGAGCCTCATGATTCCATCTTCTAGCTTCAGCTAGAATACTCAAATACTTGCTGCATCTTCCTCAATGGGCATTGAATAGAACATGTTATCACTCTTCTAACTTAAAGGTCAAAGACTTTCTGGCATCAAAAGATATAACATGTCTAGTAAAAATAAGTGCTATGTGCATTCAGATAAGAGTGTGTTTGGGGGAGGGTACTTTGTGGATTTCCTCTTATAAATGATATTTCTTTTTCTCAAACTTAAGAGGAATATTTTCTTCCCAAAGGTGATTTCTGATTTCCTTGAATGAAGTTCTTTGAATCACAGCGTCACTCCTCATAAGTAGTACCTCCAGAATTTAATCTTTAAACAGCAACTAACAACAAAACCCTGCATTGTCTGAGAACAAATAATAAAGCATTTCTAAGAATTTTCTCTTTGCTTAGGGTAAGAAGTTTCTTTGACTCTTTGCTTAAATCCTCACTAGTCAATTACATTTGGGCAGCATCAATTTTGATGACAAATGTTATAAATTTTAGAGTCAGTCTGTGAGTCTATTTAGCTATCTGTTCCGGGTTCAAGTTTCCCAAATTTTAAAATCATTCACTTCTGGATACAAATGAATAGGGAATGGGGAGAAAAGCATGGAGCACAACTAAAGCCCATAGGAAAAGTTGTTAATTTTCTTTTAATTTCCTCCATTATTTATCTTTAATAGAAATACAAATAGATAATAGTTGAGCAGCTAGATTGCTCAGATAGAACATAAAGCTTGGAGTCAGAAAGACCTTATTTCAAATTTGACTTCAGATACTTCTGGTGGTAAAACCCTGGATAAATCACTTAATCCTGTTACCCTTAGTTCTCTTATCTGTAAAATGAGCTAGGGAAAGAAATGGCAAACCACTCTAGTATTTTTGCCAAGAAAACTCTGAAAGGGTTCATGAAAAATCAGACATAACAAAAATAACTGAAAAACAACAAAATCAATGACAGAAAGACAACTAGATGGACAATGTATTTATATATATATATATATATATATATATATATACACTCAGGATTTAGATTACTTTTGAAAACCTTCTCTTTTACTCTAATTTCCCATACAAATACTGAAAGAAAGAAACAAAAAGAAAGTTGGAATGAAGATATGGTGTATTAAATTCCCAATTCTAATAGAATATACCAGGAAATGACTTTCCTTTTGAACTCAAATTATCTATTTGCCAGTTTAAAATGATAATTTTTAATTTTTATAACACATTCCTGATTATAGTTGTAATTTTCCACACTAGCAGATACTTAAATATTATAAATGTTTTAAAAGCATAAAGTTGAAATTTTATAACACAATTAAGTGGGAAATTTTACTTTGACATATAGAACCATTAACATACTGAATACATAATGTCAAAAAGACATAGTTTGCAATAAGGGAAAGACACTGATGGCAGATTCTTTAATTTAATCAATATATATGTATAAAGTATCAACTAGGTGTGATAGGCTATTAAAATTTTAAAAAAAGGTTTTGCCTCTGTTTAAAAAAAATTACATTCTAATAGGTGAGATGAGCTATGTATACATACGTGCATATTAAAAAGGTATTTGTGTATGAAAAGTAATGTGCCTATGCATACATATTTTAATCATATGATTTCATTGGAAAACTAAAATCTGCTCAGACTGAGAAAATTCCCTTTTCTAATGCAGATCATCTTCTACTCTGCAGCTTGTAATCTTTGTTGCCTACATACCAAACCCTCTATTATCATAGGAAGTGATCTCAATCTATATGATAAGGGAATCTGATAGAAACAGCATGGTAAGAGCTGGACTTGGATTAAGAAATGCTTATCTTTAAACCTTTTCTCTTATATTTATTATCTGGAGAAACACATGAAAGTTATTTAATGCTCTGAGTTTTGTGCAATTATGACTAAAAGCTATAGAAACAAGATGGAGTAAGTCAATAGAGAATCCTTATATCAATCAAATCACATATTTTGATTTAATACTGTATTTAATCTTTTTACATATAAATATGAAGGTCGCTGCCTCCTTTAATTATAACAAAATTAATGATAATTATTAAAATCATAATTTCATATTGAAAGAAAGTACCTTTTAATTTTGTGGTTCTTCATATAGTCTTCAATAAAATACATCACAAATCATCCTTTTTGCCAGGGAAATCACAAAGACATTTATACATTAATGAAACAATTGATGCACACAATGAATCTTAGATAAAATTATCATCAATGATGTTTAATAAATAGTAAGCTAACATCTATCTTATAATGGAAATAAAGAACCTTAGATCTAAAGAGTTCTGCTAAAGTCCTAGGTGAGGGCCTTTAACACCTAGACTTGTTTCACCTCAATGAATGCTGCCTCAGTATATCTTACTCATCTTGGATCACCACAAACTCAAGGTTCGATATAAGTGTCACATAGAAACATGTTGTAAAGTGAGAATAATGATTTCCTGTCACAGATCAGTGAAGAAATCTTTTGACAAACAGAGAAATGAATGTTCAATTGGATGGAATTTTATAGGATCTCTGATTTAAATCCTTGTTGACAAAGAAATGTCTCATAACATGCACAGGTTTGCATGCCAGTCTGGTTGCTTCAGAGCAAAGAGTAATGTATTTATTATTGTGGACTACTAGTAAGGCCAACACTGAAGAAATAGCCACCTGTACCCTGCCTTAGTCAATGAGGTTAAATAATTTATTTGAGATGGGAAGGTAGCAAGGGACTGGATAGCATGAGGAAGAGAAATGCTAACATGAAGAATGAGCCTGGCTCCTGATGGTAAGAAACTGTGGGAATGACAAGTATGACATTTCCTCCCTTTTTGTCTTTCATCTATCTAAAGCCTGCTCATCCCTAAAATTTGAGCCCCATCCTCCTCTTGAATAAAACTTTTCAAGAACATTTTTGTTCAAAGTGATCTCTAGCTTATCTGAACTTGCACCACTTATTGTCTATGTTATGAACTTAATTCAATTCAATACATATTTTTAAAAGAATGTTTTTTTTTATCATGAAGCTATTTGGAGGATTAATTGGGAGTGGGTAATCTAGAAGAATGGAGACAAATTAGGTGGCTATAGTAGCTCTGCAAGTGAGAGGTGATGAGGGATTCAACTACAGAGGGAGGGATTGACCATGTCAGCAGAGGAGAAATGACTCAAGAATTGCACTGAAAATAAAATTAACAAAACTTCATAATTGTATGGATGTGGAAGATGGAGAGTGACAAATTGAGATTGACTTTGAGATTGTTAAGTGTGATTGAATGAAGGGATGTTAAGACAAAGCTTTCTAGCAGGTATTGGTGGGAAAAGCCTGGAATCCAGAAATGAGATGGGAATTTGATATATAGATTTGAGACTCATCTATATCAAGATAATAAATGAAGCCATGGAAGGTACTGGGAATGAAGAGAGGGAAGAAAAGAGAGACAGATAGATGCACAGAGAGACAGATATATATATATATATATATATATATATATATATATATATATATATAAAGACAGAGAGGCAGAGAGAGAAAAGCACATATGAAGAGGACTCATATGTGCTTGCAAAGGAGTGCAATTTATGCCTCACTTAACTTGTTAGTTCATTTGTTTTTGTTTCATTTAAATTTTCTTCCTCCTTATATGTTATCTTTGCTTCCCTCTTATTTAAAATAAAACAATAATTATCACTTGAGAACATAGATATGAAAAGTAAGCTTCATGTGACTTTATGTACTCTTGCTTATAAACTGCCAACATAAGTACCAAATTTTCAAGAAGTAATAGAACATCATACTAATAATAAACTTAGCCAACTAAGTTTCTGAAAGGCACAAAGGAAAAGACTCATAAAAGTAAAAATTGTTCTTAAAATCAAACCCATAGATCTCCCTGTGGCTAATTTAATTGGCAAATGTTCTGTCAAATAAATATGGCTCTCTTACCTTTGTTTTCCACCTATTAAACAATAGTCAGACCATGAATAAGCTCTTACATGATTATCTGTTGCCATAACATTGTTTGGATTGAATCCCTTTTCACAATGAGGAAATCCGGCACTTATTTTATTTCTCAGTTGGCAAATTGAAAAGTGTATAGACAGAAAAGCTCATTATCAGACTCCCCTTCCCCCCCCATTTCTAAAAGAGGGAACAAATACTTTCAGGTCAAAAATTTGAACAATAAAGTCAAAAGAAAAAGCTATGTATATTCTGGATATACATACTTTCTGAATGAAAGATTCTTGTTTATTTTCTTTTCAAAGTTTTAATTAAAGGACTTTATGTTGCTCTAGGCAAGGACTAAATATCAAGTTAATATATTGTATTTAAAGTGTTTTAATCAATTGATATCACTATAATTATAATCACATTTATATAATAATCATATTATATAAATTATTTATATTATAAGTCCATTTGTGAGTGTGGGTTGGATGACTCTTAATGGTTTCTTCTAGTATTTTTCTTTGTTTCTCCTTCATGATACCTCATTATCCTCCTATTTTCAAGTATTATTATCAAATAATTACAAAATTTGAGAGCCTGGAGAGAACATAGAGATTTTCTACTCCAAACTCCCACATCATGTAGAAATTTCCATTAATTCTTCCCTGGTCATTGAAATTTTTGATAAATACTTCCACTGACAAGAACCTCAGTTTGATTCACTCAAAGATTTGGAGAGCATCTTAAATTATTAATATTTAATAAATATTTGCTTTGTTGAAATGAATGATCTTAATTTTTTTCTTTTCCAATGAGTTATTTCAATTATGGTAATCTCTTCAAGGTCTTAAACTTCTTGTTTTTCTGTGGCCATACTTTATTTTTCAATTAATTTTAAAGGAATTATGTTCACAATACCTTTCTTTCATTGAAAAATTACATGATTACAGTTATGGAATTTTACCTATTTTAAGGTAAATACTTGATAATTTGGACTTTGTGGGAAAGCTATATTGTTTCCTATATTTAAAATCTTTTATTATGTTTTAAAACTCCAGAAGTATGAAACAAATTTCACACTCAATACTTTCTCAATATTTATTCAAAATCAGGATGCTATTAGAAAACATAAAATAATATAACATCTTAAAAATAAATGCGGCATCTATTACTTAATTGTTCAGATACACAGTATACAGTGTGACTAAGGCCTCCCTTTCTCTTGACATGGAAAAAGAAGAAACTACTACAAAAAATCAGATTTTAACAAAAGTATGTCTTGTTTGTTTAACCTCAGGTTATTTTTTTGATGGGTTATTAGCCTAGAAGTTCAGAGGACTGTATATATGTAAATATCAATTATATCTCTGGCAAAAAATCGACAAAGTCTCATATATTATTGTGGAAAAGATGTAGCATTGTAGACTAGATCAAAATACAGTTGTGGGGATACAGAACAGATAAAATGGCCATATTCATATGGCATTCATTGATAGTTCAACATCACCCTGGAAAGAAATAGGTTTCTATAGATTCCTCTAGATATATATGCTTGGTCCTATTTTGAGGAACATTTTTAGGAATTTTTTTGACTAAGGCATTAATTATATCCTTTAAAAATCTGTTAAAAATAGGAACACATATATACATACCTATATATGTTTGCACATATACCTAATATTTGATTCAGGCAAGCTTTTAAAACTCCTGGGAATTTACTTTTTGCAGGGATGAGACCATGTCCTGAGGGGTGTGGTGATGATGTTGGTACATGCAGAAATCTGAGAGGAAAGAATCCACCAGGAAAGGAGCTCTGACAGTCCCTTCCTTCCTCTCACTATGATTGGCTCCCCTTGTCCTGACACTGTGAAGATAGGCAGAATGTAGGTTTGGTCCAGGTGGACACTAGAAAGATGATGGATAGAAAGGTGCTTCTGGGGGAAGAGTTTGCCTTCATCCATCATGTCAGCATCAACTTGCTTCATTTTCTTCTGAGTCTTTGTAGTTCTTCTTGATCCTGGCTCTCCTGTCTAACCTTGTACAAAACTTCTTTATGTCATCCTCAACTGCACTCATTGAGTCCTGTGGTCCAGGAGTAGTGGTAGGGGCAGCAGATGTGGATCAGAGAGGTAGGTATTAATATTATCTCAAATTTATAGATTACAAAATTGAGGCTGAAAGACAGTGATTTCCCAGCATTATATAGCTGGTAAGAATCTGAGGTTTGATTTGAATTCAGATTATATTCCCCTTCAACATCTAAGTCATTTCCACTGAAATCTGTAGAGATACTTTGGCTATGATGTTGTTTGTTTAATTTTGCAAGTTTTTAAATCTGTTACCTTCTATCTAAAAATCAACAGTAGTAAAGTAGTACTTTAAAGTAGTAAAGTAGTAAAGGCTAGGCATGGAGATTAAATGGATTGCCCAGGCTCACACAGCTAGGAAGTGTTTGAGGACAGATTTGAACCCAGGGTCTCTTGTCCCCATACTTGGCTCTCAATACACTGAGCCACCTACCTGACTCCTTGCTATATAGCTTTGAGTACCATATTTAATTGTACAGAGCCTATAATATAAAAAGATTAGTTGTAGTAATCTTTGCAATGCTGAAATATGACTACTAGATACAAGATAGGTCAGGAAAATGTACTCTTTGCTAATCATAATTGGGATTATAAATTGACCATGTGTGCTTTAGTTAGTTTGGGGGGATTTTCCCCCTTTACTTCCTTCCCAAATTTGAATGCCAAAGATAAAGAGGAATGGCAATCAAATAGTAATAACAATGAAAAGATTTCTTCAGACTTTGTTTTAAAAAGATTCAGACCCTCAGTTGTCTTAAGCTTGCTAAATTTAACATGATTTTTAAAAATCTTTGTAATTTATCACATCTCATGACTAGGTCAGACTTAATTTAAAAATATAAATGTTTTATCTAACCAATGCTTTTCTTTTTGAGTCTTAATTGCCTATCTATCCTTGCTAACAGAATGGTTATATGCCTCTGAGCTTCCCCACTGGGAAGAGGAATGCTTTCTCAGTAGTTCATTGCAAAAGGTTGCACATCTCATATGGATAGATAATAAGATATAGAATTGAGGAAAGTACCATGGTGTAAATGAAACAGAACTAAAAGGACCAAAAAATATTAAACATGAAGCTACCATAATATTAAGAAACAACATGGTAAAAATAAACTTTAAAATAATTTATTTTTGTTGATTATAAGTGAGTATAAAGGCAGGTCCAAGATAATTTGGCATCCTATGATTTAAAACCCTGATCATTTGTGTTCTAATTAAACAATAGCCAATAAACAGATATTGATATTGTCTTTCATGTGCCTACCTCTGTGTTACATACCACAGAGACATAAAGACAAAATTATAACAGGGCCTACCCTCAAAGAACTAACCTTTAGTAGTTGAAAGGGAATATTCATTAATGTGTCAAACAGATCAACTTATTGTGTTTCCTCTCTAATGTAATTATATTATTAAATACTATCTGTGCCAAAACAAATGAGTCATTTACCTGATCCTTTCACATAAGCAATTAATTGGTTGTTTGAGAAATTCAAACAGTAATATACTGGCCAAAGGTTAATCACTTAATAATGAGCAGTTTTCTATTTTATTAATGGAAATAGATAACAATACAAATTTAAAAATAATGCCTTTTAAATATTTTCCTTCTTTCTTATAATATGATATCCTCCTGGTCTTCTTATTATTCCTCTGACATCTTCATTTCTTTGATGGATTTCCTTTTCTACTCGTACTCTATGAATTTTCTTTTTGTGCTTAGTTTTATGCTCTCTTAATCAATTCACTGTCTTGGCTTCTGACTTCTAAATCTCTGTCTTCCTTGCTTTCTTTAAAATGAAATCCTATCTCATGCACTTAACCATGTACTTGATATTGCACTTTAGATATTTTCATATCACCTCAAACTCCTCAATGACTTACCCTGAAATTCTGCTTCCCAGGAATCTCTCTTCTTGACCTACTTCATCCATCAGTGATACTGAAATCTCCCAATAATATCTACTTGAAATTTGTAGTAAACTTTTTTCTCCTCCTTTTTAATTTTCATACTCAGTTATGAAATCCTAATAGTTTTCCTTTCAACACATTTCCTGTATTTGTCTCCTCTTCATTTTCACAGTCTCTAATCTAGTCTAATCTTGACATTATTGTATGAGTCACTTAACTAGCTTTATGAACTTAATAACTCCTTATTTTACTTTAGTTCATAAACGTTTCCCAGACTAACCTCCTTTCATCATTTCATGGTCACTCCTTCAAACATAGCAAAACCAAAGAACCCCTTCATGTTCCTCCTCCTACATATATCCAAGAGTTTTCTGTTTTTTGCTGAGTCTAAATTGTTTGATTTTTTTAGGGCCCTTTATCTTTCATCTCTGTGCTTTTGATTTATCTGTCCTACCCTGCATGAATTGTAATTCCTCCACTTGCAATCCCTTTTATCCTCCCAAGATTCAGAACCTCTTCTAGTGGTTCAAGAACTACTTCCTGCCTGAAGATTTTTCCCAACATCTCTTAATTTTATTATTTTCCTTATAAAAACCACTTTGTATTAATTTTGTATATATCATGTATAATGTATATTTTTTAAAATAATAATTGTAACTCTCTACAATTAGAATAGCAGAACTTTAAAGACAGGTACCAATTCATTTTTGTCCTTGGATGACCATGGCTGAAATAAAATAAGTGCTCAATAAACACTTGTTAAGAGTGAATGAGTAGTACTGACAAATTTGAGTTTTCTAGTATATCTAAATATATATCTTTGGTTGTTTTAGGATATCACCTTATAATCTTCTCTGATCTGATGCTGAAACCCCTGCCTGGGATATATTTTCTATTGCTCATTCCCAAATTTTTCTCAATTTCCAAGTCCAAATTTAAGATGAAATTCCACTATATTGGGAATGTCATGCTGATCCTGTGATCAATCTCAGAGTTCTTACAGCACTAAAAGAATACTTTGTCTAAGCCATAACAGAATGCACTATATAAAAGTGTAAACTTTCATGAGAAAGACCTCTAGTAGTGATAGTGATCTCCGTATGTCCCCAGGAATCCATTTCCCATTTCAAAAACACTGAATTGTAAGCTTTGCCTTTGATTAAGTCTAAATTTTCCTTTGGGAAATTCAAACCTGTTCATTTCTAATTGCCATCTTATCTCCCAGCTCTTCTTTAATACCATGAGTCTATCCAAACAATTTAAAACATAATTAACAGTTCAATTCAGACTTAGATTACTTTTGGAAAAAAAAATCTAAATATGAGTTCAATGCAAAGAATAATTTGACTTTTGATTTGGTATGGAGGTCATGAGAAGAGAGTTAAAATGTCTTTTTGAATCTTAACATACTTCACTATTAATTTCAGAAATAGAATCATCAGATAAATAAATCATCCTGTGTTTAAACAATATTTAAAATGCATTTATCTCAGATTTTTTTAAATCCTTACCTTCCATCTTTGAATCAATACTGTATAGCATTGGATGATATTTAACCATAAGGTCTAGGCAATGGAGTTCAAGTGATTTGTCCAGGGTGACACAATTATGAAGTGTCAAAGAATAGATTTTCACTCAGTACCTCATGTCTCTATGCTTGGCTATCAATCTACTGAGCTGAGTAGCTGCCCCCTCAATTATTATTATTATTTTTTGCTGGAACTGTTAAGCATAAAAAAATCTTTAAAAGCTATCTCCATACCTGTAACAAACTATAACTAATTAGAAAGAATGTCCATTAATTACCTTATTGTGAGACACAATGATGTTTTCTCAGCAGTCATTCTCTTTGACCTCTGTTTTAGGCAGATTGATTATTTATTTTTTGTTTGGAAAGAATATAAAACTTTTAAAGACCATTCAACCATCAACAAAGGGAAAATCACTAACCCTTATCAAGGACCGGATAACTCACTGAAATATAGAATAAGCATGAATTTCCTATCATTTGCTCACCCACCTACTCTCAGATTTTGACTAGAGCAACTTGTGGTTTCTAGTACTCAGAAAATCAGGAAGCAATGTGAATATCCTAAACCTCAGCCCACAGAACCAATCAAATCTGAAGGATATTTAAAACTCTTTTTAAGGAAAAAAAAACTAGCTAATTTGCTTGAATGGAAAGCAGTGGGTATGGGATTAGGATAGAGCTCTCATTATAGTTTCTTTACAGAATCTGAGATGATGAGAACTTGAGTTCATTCATCTCTGTGAATTCAAACAGGTCTTCTCCCAAGTTTTTAACTCATTTGTGCTCATATTTTCCTCTAAGGTTTAGCTGCAGTGTCATTTAATTCATGAAGCCTTACTGATTCCTCAAAAGAAGAGGGATCTTCCCTTTCTTAAATTTTCTTAAAGTATATTAGTACATTGTTTCTTAAACTTTACTGCTTTCTCTGTTTTATCATACCTGTGTGTATACAAGTCACATCACCCTACTAGAATGTTATTTGTTTGAAGGATAGTGTTATATTTTATCTTTGTATTCCCAAATGCAACTAGAATCATACTTTTCACACAATAAGCATATAATAAATATCTGTAGAAATGAATTGAAATTTGATTAAAATCTGGATGAATGAAATTTCATAGCTATAGTGTTTTTGTGTTCCTCATCCTTCTTGATACTTTTGCAACATGTCAAAACCTCTACAACTTAGCCCTCCTTGATATTTTCTTCTTTTAGTGTTTGCAAAAATTATTTTTCCCTGTATCTCCTCCTCTCCACTCTCCTGCCTCTCCATTATTCAGAATATTTGATGGATTATTGATTAATCATTGAGCACTTATTAGAGGGCCAACTATGTGCCATGTATTATGCTAGCAAATGTGAAACAGTTGACAAATGTGAAACAGTTCTAGCTTTTATGGAACTTACATTCCAGTTGGTAGAGACATCATGTGAATATAGGACTTTACAAAAACTGATACAAGGCATTTTTAAAGGGGTTAACTAACAACTGGGGGAAGAAAAGCATGAGTGACTTTCTATAGAAGATGGCAAATGAATCAAGCTCAGAATGAAGAATTGAGAATGGTAAAAATTTCGGACATGGTAGGCATGGAATATAATGAAATCAAAGTACAAAATGAATTGTTTAAATATCAAAAACAAGAAGGATACTGTAGTTGAACCATAATGAACTTGAAGAGGAGTAAAAGTGTATAAGGAATCAAGTTTTGAATGACTTAAAGTACCAAGGAAGAATTTGCAATTTATTCTTGATGCAATAGAGAGTCATTGTTGTTTACTGAGTAGAGCAATATGGTCTTGTGCTTCAAGAAAATCACATTTCAATCTGTGTGCAAGATAAGTCAGAGTAGAGAGATCTGAAGGTTCATAAGGTTCAAGAAATAGGTGATGAGGTAATGAATAAGGATAGTTGCATGAATTGAAAAGGCCAGATGCAAGGGTTATTTTCAATGAAAAAAAGGACACTATATAGCAACTTATATGATATGTGTCTGAACTATGAGTCAATATTTGTTTTGACTCATTCAACTCATTTGACTCATTGGACTCATGACTCCATTCAAAATGAAGGAGATAATACATGTTTCAGGATGATTCAGATGGAGAAATGAAGTCAAGGCTTAGAGTTCTTTAGGTGCTTTGACCATCTTTGTAAATCTGGAAGACACAATTGAAAAGCATTTAGAAAAGTTAAACCTCTTAACATAACATTTAAAATTATCCACAATCTGGCTTATACCTACCTTTCATAATTCATCCACAATGTCTATACTTTAGTATTATGGATCACTGATGCCTAGAATGTATGTTTTCCTCATATTTTTACTGTAATTCCAAGTAAATTTTGCGTTCAATTAAATTTGACAATTTGTTACTAAGTTTCCATTTGGGACTAGGTGCTGAGCTATGCCCTGGGATGCTAAGACAAAATAGAAATGCACCTATACTCAAGGACTTCTCATTTTGACAAGGAGAAACGATATGTTTGCAAATATATGAATGTAATAGATGGACAAACACCTAGTACTTAGAGTAAGGTTAGTATTTGCCCTGATGATCCATGTGACAAATTGGTGATCCTGCCTCTGTGAATGTGTGATGGAGATACAATTTCCATTCCAAATTCATGACATAACCAGATATTCCGATTGTTTCTCATAAGCTTATTATGAAATGATGAAAAAGTCTTCAATTGGTTGTTGAGCCAAATGAGTATGCATAGAAAAGGTGATGATAATAGACAATCCCTCACCCCACCAATTCTCTCCTCTTCCCTTTCTCCTTTTATTATTTTGTATACAATTGGCATTTACTTATTTGTGTACATATCGTATCCTTTCAGAAAGATATAAGTTCCTTGAGAATAAGGAATTTTTAATTTTTGGATTTTTATACTAATACATCATTTTTCAGGTGCTTAATTATTAATTTTAGGTAATTGGGTTGAATTTAATGAGTAAGAAAGCATATTCAATAAATTATTTTAGCAACGCTAAAGGGTTGTCTGCTAGATATTACAGAACAATAAGAAGGTATTGACTATATTGGGTGGATACTCTGGAAAATTTCTGCAAAGCATTTCACAAAGTGTATAGGCATGAAGGTAAATGCAGAGATAAATACTGTATACACTTTGATCAGACCACAAATAGATAAAAATTGTGTCATTTCTCAAGGAACTTTTATTTAAAAGAAGATAATAGGAAAGAGGAACTCACTATTTTCTCAGCATGTTAATATTATAATTAAGCTTATATAAAGCACTTACATTTCTGATATCTGATTTACTAATTCATAAACTCTGCTTTCTTTTAGTTTCAGGGCAATTCTTCATGAGGTTGAAATATGAAATAAGATATTGAATTGGGTGTGGGCAGCAGTTTCTTCAAAGCCTTTTTTTTTCTTTCACTACAGCAACATTGATTAAGGAGAAAAACAATATTATAGACATAAATCCTGAATTTATTTCATCTTTTTTATGCTTCCTAAATCTACTGTCATTTATGATATGATCTAATAGCTAGTGATTGTTCAGTGATGATTTATGTTGTTTCTAGAGTGGGAATAGACAAAACAATGTTTCAGATTTTATCTAGCAAAATGTATTTTCCTAGCTGAAAAGGAAAAATAATAATTTTCCTCCTTTGACTTAGAGATAGTTTAACATCCTCACAGTAATCTTGTTTATGAGAAAAAGATACTTTCAAAGATAAAATTAAAATGTCAGTAAGTCAAATTAATATGATATTTCTTGACCACCATATAAACTGCTAATACATCATATGTTTAATAAATTAAATTATGAGAAGCATTAAATACCTAGTAATAACATGATTTAACTGTTTATAGTTACAAGTAGGATAGATTGAAAAATGATCATTTATTTACACATTTTGCTTTGTCACCAAATATCAAACTAAAAGTGCTAAAAAGTACATTTCCTAAAACATGAACACACAAAATTAGTTCATTTATTATCAATCACTTAATTAATTTAATTTATTTTTTAATTTTTTAAAATTTAATTAAATCAAATTTAAATGAACTACAGTTCATACTTTGTAGAAATAACTAACTGAGACAAAGCATAAAGCAATGGACTTTGGGTAACAAGACCTTGAATCCAAATCTTGCTTCAGATTCTTAAAAGAAATATTATCCTTGGCAAGTTACTTCTAAGCTCTCTCTTCAGTATCATTATCTTTCAAATGGACAAAAGTGTACTTACCTCTAAAAACTGTAGGAGTAAAAAGATGAGATCATGTTTGTGAAAAACTTTGCAAAATTTAAAATGCCATATAATCACTAGCTATTGTTTTTTTCTGCTGAAAATTTTTCACTCTCCATGGAGTATTTATCAGATTTCTTCATATTCAATTTTCCTTATAATACAATGATATTCTATTACCTTCATCTGTAAAAAATTGTTCATTTATTTCAGTTATATATATATGTATATATATATAATTTTAACTTTCTGACACCATAAATATTGCTGTTCTGATTTTTTTTACACAATAGTGCTTTTATGTATTTTTGGCAATAATATCCTTGGAATACAATCTAAGTAGTGAGTGTCTGTTAATCCATAATAGTTTGTAGCCTCAGTTTCCTTACATATAAAATATATCAAATATTACTTCTACTCTTTTCAAAGAAAGTTGTAAGAAAAACAATTTGTAACTTCACAATAGTATATGCATGGGAATCATAGAATTGGTAAAGGTCATTTAATCCAGCATACACTTGAACAAGAATTCTATTTGTATCCTAATATATGTCCAAATCAAATGGCACAAAGAATTTAGTGACTTCTCTTTCACCCCTATACATTTCCTCAGGTACTAATTAATATTTATTGCATATCTAAGTCCGATTACCATTTGCTTTTTTTCCAATGGAGGAAAACAGTGTGGAAATACAAAAGTACAAACATTTTGTCAAACATATAAGGGAGAAGAACTTGTAAAGACATTTAACAAGCAATGCTAATATTTGTTTTTAATTGCTTTACTAACAATTTGTTTGGGTGGGGGAACAAAAATCAGCTACTGTATTATGATTTCTAATGCTACTAAACTCTACCAAAACTGGGAATGATAAGCACTGGAAGAACTTAGGGTTGAAGTTCATCTTCATTGTGGTGTTCTATTATTATTTAAATACTTTTCAAAACCCTTATAATCAACTCTATGAATTGGTTCTGATATAAAGGTTAGGCAATAAGTGTTAAATGATTTTCCCAGAGTTACACAGTTAGAAAGGCAAATTTGAACCCAGGACTCCATAGCCCTAGGTCTGGCTCTTAATCCCTTGAGCCAGCTAGCTGCCTCCTATTTTATTTTTAATTAAAAGTTGCTACAAATTTGATTTTCAAGGTGAGTGACAACCACAACACACACACATATTATATACAACATTCATATATGCACACAGGTATATATGTGTGTGAATCTTAAAAATTGTTCAGACTCTACATTAGAAGTTTTGGTTAAATTATTCGCCATTTTTAACAATGGAGGTACTTGATGAGGAATGTATTGAAAACTTTTAAAATTACTCCACCCTATTCAGAGAGTGCCTTAGGGGAAGATAAATTATAAATTCCTGATTGAACAATGAAAGTCCCTAATTCATACCTTATAGTAAAGCTAAAACCTTAAGCTATGTCTATTTCTAGATCTAAAACAAAAGGGTGTTAAGTACCTGTAAAGTTTAAATTAATCACAAAAAGGTCAAGGAACTTACAGAAGGCAAGCTTAACAAAGAGGTATGAAGTACTCAGAGGATTTAATCTAACCAGAGAAGGTGAGAACAAAAGAAGGTGAGAACTAAGAATGAGCAGTCCTGGAAAAAAGCATGTACTGTGATTGGTAGACATGAAAATTTAGGGGAGGTGACATAAGAGAAAATTTCTTTAAAAGGAAGGGGTAAAAAGTAAGGAGGCAATTGAGTGTTTGGAGTTGAATTAAGTTCTTAGTTCTCATATGCCTGAGGTACTGTCTGAGTAGGGTGAAATAATTTTAAAAGTTCCCAATACATTCCTGATTCTTGTTAGACCAAGTATCTCTATTGTGACAATAAGGGAATAGCTAAACCAAATCTTCTAAGGTACAGTCTGAGTAGTTTTTAAGATTCACATCTGTACATACGTATATGCATATATTTACTCATGCACCTTACAATGTAATATACAAATAAAGATGTGTATGTTTCCTTCTTTATGATATCCTCGTTATCTCATTAAAATAAAATGGCATTAATGAAAAAGCATTGTTTAGACTCCTGAAGACATGGGTTCAAATCCTAGCTTTATCACTTTGCAATAGTTCTCAGTTTCAGTTTCCTTACATCTAAAATGAGGCAAATATATCCTCTTTTCCTCAAAGATAGTTGTAAGAAAAATAATTTGTAATTGCACAGTACTGTATACATGTGAATTATAGAATTGGTAAATGTCATTTAATTTTGCATATATTTGAACAGGAATCCTATTTGTATCATCCCAGCAAAAGGTTCTCTAGCCTCAATTTAAAGAGCAGGAGTGATAGCAAGTTATCTCATTCACCATAGGTCTGATTCTTAAGAAGTATTTCCCTGTGTTTTGAGGCTCTTGAATTATTTTCCCAGAGCCAGACTAACTCCATGGTTCTCAGAATATCCATGATATGTGATGAAGTGATTCCCTAATGCTAACAGCTTGAAGCTTTATTCTGATGTGTTGTTCCACATTAGCTGTCAGTAAGTACAGTTTCAGTTCTGTTTAACCAATTGATGTCAATTAGCTATTGCAGAGATAAAAAGAAGATAAAATAGTAAAATTCAATTATAAAATGTTTTGATTGCATGTTTGCTATTAGGTAGTTAGGAGAAAACCAGAGTAACAACAAACCATTTTTCTGCTTTTAAGAAATTTATGACTTCTCTGTAGAGAAAATACAAAAGTAATAATAATAATCTCAATATGGTTAATCACTAAGAAAGGGGACTGTTATACTGAAAGAAAAGTGTCTCTGAAGTTAAAATATCTCAGTTCATATACTAGAGGAAAACTCGTGTATTAAATATAATTTAAATCTTAGCCAGTACCAAATTGTTTTGATGATTACTGTTTTGTAACAATTTGAGATCTGGTACTGCTAGGCCACTTTCATTTTTTTCATGGATTTCCTTGATATTCTTGGCCTTTTCTTTGTTCAGATGAATAATATTAGTTAATTAGTTCAGATAAAATTGTTGTTTTATCATGTCTTCAGCCTAATCACAAACAATTAATATTTTCCCAGTTGCGTAGATCTGATTTTATTTGTGTGAAAAGATTTTTGTAATACATTAATAAAAATCCTGAGTTTGTAGTGGCAGGTAGATTGCCAAATATTTCATATATTTATTGTTAATTTAAATGGAATTTCTCTTTCTATCTCTTCCTACTGGGTTTGTTCATGTCAAATAGAAATGCTGATTATATATTGAATTTATCTAATATCCTATAAATAATAAAATCGATAATCATTTAACCTATTTTTTGGATTCTCTAGGATTAATCTAAATATACAATCATATCTAAGAAGAGTGAAAAAAATTGTTTCTTCATTGCGTATTCTAATCCCTTCAAAGTCTTTTTTTCTATTTTTGCTTTTCCATTTCTAGTATAATATTGAATATAGTAGTGATGATGATAAACATATTTGCTTGACTCCTGATCTTATTGTGAAGGTTTCTAACTTGTTCCCATTATAGATAATGCTTGCTGATAGTTTTAGGTAGATTCTACTTATAATTTTAAGGGAAGCTCCATTTATTACTATGCATTATAGTGTTTTGTTTTGTTTTGTTTTTAAAGAGAAATAAGTTTTTCTGCCTCTTTTAAAATACTCATATGATTTCATTTAGACTTGTTATTGATATGATCAATTATAATAATATTTTCCTATATTGAACCAGTCTTGCATCCTGTAGTTATTCAACTTACATTTAAAAATAAATAAAAATTAAAAACAAAACTAAATAAGAAACAAACAACAAAAAAACAGATCTCTCCATATCCCATGAATCTAATTGATAATATTTTAAATCTCTCATTTTTCAAATATTTAAATGATTACTTTTTTCATTTTATCAATTCAATGTAATAAGTTATATGCAAATGAGTGGAAAAGCCAAAATTCTCCATAGGTATAAACTCTTGACATAGTACTTGTATTTTTCTTTTCCTAAAACTTTGTTTACATTAATATCTCTATATATTTTAACTAATAATATATATTTATCTATTTTTATAACATTAAACTACTCCCACAAAATGATATAAAATTGATGTTTTTAATCTATAACATTGTTTATTTAAATATGTTTCCATTTTTTCCATTTACATTTTGATACAACTTTTAATAATTTCTCTCGGGCATTTTTTATCCTCGTTTTCTCCATTTCTCACTCCTTTCCCTTCCCCAGGACA
The DNA here is from genome assembly GCF_027887165.1 of Monodelphis domestica. Classification (NCBI taxonomy): domain Eukaryota; kingdom Metazoa; phylum Chordata; class Mammalia; order Didelphimorphia; family Didelphidae; genus Monodelphis; species Monodelphis domestica. The sequence goes on along the minus strand of NC_077234.1, from coordinate 145,406,569 downwards.
GTAGATGATATGACAATTAGGTTGCACTTGTGTTATCTTACAATGCATATTTCTATCTTCATCTTTTTGTCAAAGAAAATCTATATCTCTTAGAGTAAAGAAAAATTCATAGAGGAAAAAGTGAAGAATAGTATGCTTCAATCTGCATATAGATTCTGTTAGTTCCTTCTATGGTGGTGGATAGACTTTTTGTCATGAGTCTCTTGGAGGTGTCTTGGATAATTGCATGGCTCAGAATAGATGTCATTCACAGTCTATAGAGGAATATGTGAGAGATATGTTTGTGTAAAAACCACTTTGTTCCCTCCCTCCCTCCTTCATTCCTTCCTTACTTCCATCCTTCCTTCTTTCTTCCTTTCTTCCCCTCAAATCTATTTTCCTTTTTTTGATCTAGTTTAGAATTTACTTGAGCTATTTTGCTGAGAGTTTCATTCTGATTGGACAATACAGCTATTGTTTTGAGTGAATAATTGGTTATTTTGACCAGAAATAATCAGTTTGATAAATATTGCAATTTCCTAGAATAAAAATAACTGCTTTTAGTTCATTTCACTATTGCTCACTTATCAAACTGTCTAGCTCTGTATTTGCCCCATTTTGTGTATTACAAATTCTGTATTTAGTTGAGGGGTCAATATTCAGAAGATCTGTATAGTGCTTTTGTTTTATTCCCCATTTCTGAATATTTTTCATTTGGCATGTTATTCATTTGTGTGGATGTTATTGTGGTCTTCTCATAGACATATCATGCTTTTTTCACTATCAATTACTTTGGGATACATATAATATATGTTCAACTAGTACATTTTGCTGACTAATAATTGGTGGGTCTTTTCCTGGAACCAGCATTTCTAAATATGTCTCACCCACATCACTCATATCCTCTTTACTTTCTAAAACCACTGATTTGTTATAGTTTTGGTATCCCCAACACCAAATATAATAGTGAGAGTTTAATAATCCCTTCCTTCTTCAAAAAAGATAGTGCTTTCAAAATTCTGTTTTAAAGATGATTATAAATTAAAAGTGGCTATTTTATTATGTTTGAGTGAAGAAGAGAAGATATTTCCCCATCTGAAGGGCAGAAGGGATGAAAAGTGGAGCAATAACCAAAAGAAAAGTTTCTTATGGTATTCCTGAATAGACCAATAAGATAAAAAGTCTAGAGTTCATAGCTGTGATTTACCATAAGTCTGTAGGTTATCTCCCCATTTGCTCATCAAAAAAAGCCACTCAATATAGAAACAGCAGCATTGGGAAGAAAGTAGGCCAGCACAGTTCAGTCAGAAAAGAGGATTGTTGTGAGTCAGTGTAGATAGCAATGGCCAAAACTCTGCCTCATAAAATGTGGCCTCCATGGGAATGGGCAAGACCCAACTTAGGGAAATTGTACTGATAAGCTCCATACAATAGGCCAAGCAGGCTGTTTCTGCAGAGTGATCAGTGTGAAAGACTGAAGCTGCTGAGTCTTTTCCAGGAACCATACAAATTCAGGACAGTACTCACTCCACTTTAGAAAAAGAGCTAAACTTCAACAAATAGACAAAATAAGGGGAGGGAGAATAACCCCCAAATGAGTCAAAGAAAGAGAAAAAGCCCAGCACAAGAAAAATCTTTCAGTGAGAAAGATGATCAAAATATAATCTCAGATGAAGATAGCAATATAAAAATGAAACTATGTGAAGCCTCTAAGGAAAATGTGAAAGGATTTCAAGCCTGAGACAGAATTGAGTGTGCTATTCTCAGGATGAGCACTCAGATCACAAAGGCTACTTCTTTACCTTTTATTGATTGAGGACTCCAGGATTAGCTTAGGTGCCATGGGAGGGGTCCAGCCTCACTTCCACTCAAGGATTCCCCACAGGTGGTGAAGGATCAGTCAAAATAAATAACAAATGGAAGACAGCTTAGTCATTACGGCCATGGGACTGCTTTGCATCTGACAACTGCTCTGCCATTCCCAGGCCAGGTGTTTATTCTTATACCCATTTTCTAGGCATTCAGATACACATATTCAAAGAGAGATAATTGGAAAAGTGATACATTAACTTTGAACAAATCACTTGATTTTTTGTATTGTGATTAAAGACAGAATAAAGGTTGCACACAAGATAAATTATTTCATCACAGGTGACTTTACCCTGTGAGAAGTTTTGAGCTTACAAACAATCAAGGAAAATTACTTATTGCTTTTAATAAAATGGAATAACTAATCAGCAGTTCTTAAAAGACAATTCAACAATCATATCATTGAGGTTGAGGGGTACCGGGAACATAATTCAAATTTAGACTGGTCATTTCTCAGACTTTCTACTAGGGAGTTCCTGAGTTCCTGAGTTTGTGTAATCAAGTCACTAAGGCATATTGAAGTTTAGTATACCTGTACTGTACTTGTATGTATTGTATGGGCCTCTATGATTGATTTGTGTGCTGGCTTCATGAGAATAAGTTTCTGTGAGTAGGGACATTTTTGGACTTGGCCTGTAGCTGTGGTTTTGCTGGGAATTATATGCCTAAATTAAAGTTTACCCATGATAGCCTTTTTGGGATTGGGTTTAGGGATCTGATCTTTTGATAATGTTTTAGAGAATTAGGGTATAGGTGTTTTTCTCTTGAATTATTTCTTTTGAGACTAGGGGGAATAATCATGTCAATTCATAGGTAAGGGGCATTGATGAAAGAGGTCATGTAAAGGGGATAGAGTGGGCAGTCACATCTCATGAAGGACCACTCTGTGGTCCCCCTAGCTACCACACGTGATTCTGTCAAGGCATTGTGGCCTGATGGCCCCCAGCATTCAGGAGGGTTACTGATGAAGGATAGAAAGGATAATAAGCAACTCACTTGCTTCCCTTACCTCACCTGAACTGAATGGAAGTGGATTGTAAGTCTGGGCCCACTATTGGAGCCTGACAGGGTAGGGGGAAAGGGCCTTGTGTTGGGAAATTATACATATTGCCTGTTTGCTGTTTAGTCAATTGTACTTCTTGGGACCCATAATTGAAGTGCTCTTTTATGAATGGACTAAACAACTTCCTTTTGTTGTTCCTAATTTCTGATTCCAGGTTTTGTCTGTTTCAGTGAATGGGGCAATGGTACTCATTTCTGAGAGGGGCACTTGCCATCATTTTTATCTCACACAAACCTAAAATGAAAACCTGGAAGATTTCCACAAAATGACAAAAAAGCAAATAACAATAAACTTATAAGAAAAATTACAGAAACATAGTAGAAAAAATCAACTGTACATAATAAATTTTTTTTCTGAAGAAAAGCAGTTCTCTAAAATGAAAATACAGTACCTCAAAAAATAAAAATAAATTCATTAAGAATGGAAGTACAAAGCCTCCAAGAATAGGGCAAATGGAATATAGTGACTTCATGAGAGAGAAGAAAACAATAAAGCAAATTCAAAAGAATGAACAAATAGAAGAAAATCTGAAACCTCTCACTGGAAAAACAACTGACATGGAAAATAGATACAGAAGAAATAATGTAAGCATCATTGGATTGCCTGAAAGCCAGGATCAGAAAAAAGAACCTGGAAACCATATTGAAATAAATTATCAGTGAAATATGCCTTAAGTTCTTGAAAAATATAGGAAAATAGAAATTGAAAGAATCTATCAATCATTTCCAGAAAGAAATCTCAAATTTAAAAATCCCAGAACTATTAAAGTCAAATTCTAGAACTCCCTAACTGAGGAGAAAATATAACAAACAATAAGGGGAAAAAATCCAATAAAATTAATGTTTACATTAATTAATATAATTTAATTACATTAAAGATTACACAAGATCCTAGCAGCTTCTATATTAAAGGATCATAAGGCATAGCATATGATATTCCCCATAGTTCTCCAATCAAAAATCAGCTTCCCTGTGAAATGTACACAATGAAACAGAGAAAATTGAGGCAATTCTGACAAAAAAAAAGGAAAGTTAAAAGGAAAATTTGATAATCAAACTCAACAATCAAAAGAAGCATATGAAGGTTAAAAAAACTGGAGGATATCAGTGAGGTTAAACTAACTATATCCCTACATTGGAAACTAAGTAGGGTACTTAAGATTTCAATAGCAGTTGAGATACCTAAAGTACTTAATTTACTTAAAACAATTAAAAGAAAGAGTGGATTACATTCTTTGCAAAGGAAAGTGATAGATAGAATACTTAAGATACTTATGATACAAGAGATATTTAAAATACTTAAGATATTTTAAGGTAATAAAGGAAAACAATAAGGTTAAACTGACATTACTAGTAAGAAAGTGATTACTAAAAATTTTAAGAGTTATCTGTTTTTTGAAGCCCCTAAGTTACCTAAAACACTTAGGATACTTTAGCTACTGATGATACTTAAGACCTTTAACATTAGGAAAATTCAAGAGACTTATTACCAAAAAAAAAAAAAGGATATCTATCACCTTAGAAGGAACAGATGGGGGGCAGCTGGGTAGCTCAGTGGATTGACAGCCAGGACTAGAGATGGGAGGTCCTAGGTTCAAATCTGGCCTCAGACACTTTCCAGCTGTGTGACCCTGGGCAAATCACTTGACCCCCATTGCCTAGCCCTTACCACTCTTCTGTCTTGGAGTTAATACAATTAAAATATAAAGACTAGACAAAACAAAATCAATTTTCTAATATTTATAGATTAAAATATATTAAAAAAGGATTAATCTATGAGGAATTATGAATAGTAAAATTAATTGAAGAAATTAGTTAAAGGAACTTTTGTCTTTTAAAGATGAATTGACATTATATTTAGTATAGCCCTTTGAATTCACAATTTTGTGGGAATTAATCACGGAATAAGAAATTGAGCAAATTATAGGAGTTGAAGGAATGTACAGTTAGGAGTTAAGTCTAAAGTGTAAAAGTGATGATATAATAATTCCATTAGCATATTGACAAGACAAGAATGTCTGGAGGATAATATGATAAAAATCAATAAAAGGAAAAAGAAAAAAAAACATGAAGTAAGAATCAATGTGTCTTAAAGATAAGAAGTTTCTTGGCTTTATACATGTGGCTTATCAGCCTATATACCACCAGTTCAAACCCCAACTGCAAAATATTGGCTTCTTTATTAGAAAAAGTCTCTGAAACTCTTTGGGCCTTAATTTCCATATCTCTAGAAAAGAAATGCTTTCCTCTTTGAAAATCAAATGAGATAAATCATATGAAATGATTTAAACTAATATTCCATTAGTGTAGAAAGGTAAAAAAAATCAATACTTTCATGATAAAGTATTCTGTTAGAATGTAAATATTTAGATTGCTTTCATGGCTTTTAAAATTAAAAGATTTAAAAGAAATTTACATATTAAAGTATACTTCATAGTTCCCAGTAATCATATTGTAGTTACCTGCTCCTCAGCAACTAAATGACTAGAAGTGATAATGACTGTCCAGGCATTCTTCAAAAATGTTTAGGCAAAAGCCCAGAAATCTAAAACTATTAGGAAGCTACAATTTCATAATATTCATTCTCTCTTAACCTCATTGCTTAGGGAAGATGTGATACATTTGAAGCCATTTTAAATTTAGAGGAAAAGGGCAGATGATTTGATCCCTGGGACAGGTCCAAGCATGCTCTAACTGTGAAAAGGATTTGCTAACTGGAACATGATAGGCATGTATCAGACCAGAAAACATTCATTTATGACAAACAACAATTATGAATATTAATAAACTCATCGTTTATAAACTACACTATAATTATTGCTAGGGTTTTTCTTTAGTCTCTATTATCAAACCTTCCTTGATTTGAAAAGATTTTCTGACTCCAGGCTGCCAGTATACTAATACTTGAGGGCTCTATCTGGAGAGAGGAAGTTCATTTTAATTGGTTGCTATACTCCATCAATAGCTAATTTAAGTAACAGGAATTGAGTTCACAAAATCTCAGTGGGACCTGTTTACAAAGCAAAATGACCCCATCTTTAGGCTCATGCCAATCCCTTCCTCCCCAAACAAGAAGCACACTTAGAAAAAAGCTGGGCATAACATTAAAGTTGTTTTGCCACCTCAGCTAAAAGAATGCAGTACATTATTTTAAAAAGTGATACCAAGTATGAATTAAATATAAAGTGGGTTAGAGTGGGAAGATGAATGAGTTTTTTTATAATTTCAGTCAAATACAGGAAGTTGGTAGATTCCCATAATATTGTGGAATATCCTGTTATTCTAATGCTCTAGAATCATGTGGTTAATTAACCATATTCATGTGATCTATTAGTTTCTGGTCTGAAGATTCTTTATCAAATAGTTTCAAATTCAAATTTTCAAGGCACTTTTTTCTTTTTATTAAAGACATCTCATACTCTGTGAATCTTAGTTTTACTCTACCCTGCCTATGTTTTAGAATTCTAGTAACCAGGAATGTATACACATGGGGGGGAGGAAGGTCTATGACCCATGTGTGCTAGCAAGTGACAAATCATAAACAACTGACTGACTGCCTGGGCTCTCTGAAACCAAGTTTAAGCTACCATTGGTACATGTGAGACACAGGAAATGATGTAAATAACTGCCTTTATATTTCACATCCCATCCTGTAAGAGGGACCTTTTGTGGACTTGGCTATGGAACTCGAAGCTAGAGGAGCTCAGCATAAAATCTCAGACTACTTTCCTTCAGATGGTCACGTGGTGAGTGATAAGGCTGACTTTCCTTTTGTGGAGAAGAGAGAAATTATAAGGCATGCAAGACAAGAAGCTTGGGATTGATCAGCTGACTATCAAAGCAAGATTCCATTTGGATTGTGACTGGGAAACTTTTGAAGGCAAGAGCCAACTACTGACTGGATTTTTGGGGTTTCTTGGCTGATGGTGGTGACTTTGAATGTAGAAGCTGAGTTTATCTCTGGGATTTGGGATAATCAAGTTGGATGTGGCCTGGCTAATTTGAAGGCAGAAGAAGAAGGACAATAGTCCATATCTCTCTCTCTGATTTGCTCTGTTTCATGGTAGTGATTGAATTCAATGTAGATAATAGGGAAATTCCAACACTCTTACCTTTATTCTCCATCTTTCATGTTTTCCCCAATAAACCCTTACTTGAGATAAAGAAGAGAAAAGAGTATTTCCTTTGAAACATCAAAATTCACCCTGAGTGACTTCGAAGGAGACTGAAGAAGAAGGGGGAAGAGGAAGAAGAAAGAGGCTGAAGAAGAAGAGGCTGGAAGAGGGAGGAAGGGAGGTTTACAGGGAGGAGGGTAGGCAAAGGAAGATAGCTACCTGATGTATTAGTTATCTAATGTCCATCAAATATACCCCCTCCAATATTATCTATTACACTTTCCCTTGGCTTTCTGGAGAGGCCTCTTGGCCAAGGCCTCTGAACTCTTCCCTGGCTCAGATCAGGCCAGAGTAGATCAATTCCCTCCCCCCCCCCCACCTCTCATTCTTAATTTCTTCCTTCTATTGTAAATAAACAACCATAAAATTCCATTCTTACTTAAGTATTTCATAGGGATTTTGAATTTAAATCCCTAATGATGACTAAAATTATATTCAGTCTGAACACTAAATTTACCCCTAACAACTCAATATATGTGTATTTTTTCATTATCTTCCCCCAAATCTTTGTACTTGTCTTAATTTTCCTATTTCTATCAAGGGTACCATCATTCTTCCAAAGATTGAGGTCCCCAAATTCACAGTTATCACTGACTACAATCTGTCCAACTGATAAATAATAAAATTCTGCTTGACATTTGAAGCCCTTCACAGACCATCTCTAACATACTATTTTTAGACTTAAAAACATTATTACCTTTATGGAGTACCTACCCTATCATAGTCAGTGACCTACTGATTTTTCCTAAGACTCTGTTCATCTCAAGTCACCCTACCTTTGCACAATGCTGGGAGCCATCAGACCCCAACACCTTGACAAAGTCACTCGTGATAGCTAAGGAGGGCACAGAGTGGCCATTGGAAAGATTTGACTGCCCACTCAATCCCCTTTGCATAACCTCTCTCATTAACATTCCTTACCTGTGGAATTGATGTGATTGCTATTCTCCCTAAACTCAGAAGGAATAAAACAAGAGTAAAATAACTGTACTCTATTTCCCCAAAACATCACCAAAAGACAAGACCTTCAAAACCAATCCCAAAAGACTACCATGGGTTAACATTTACTTAGGTATATAATTCCCAGTAAAACTATAGCTATAAGCCAAGCCTAGAACTTTCCCACTCACAGAAACTTATTCTTATGAAGCTAGGATACAAATCAATCATAAAGGCCCACACAAAATGTGTGGGTACGCCAAGCTTCATTATGCCTCAGTGACTTGATTTTTCCCCTTGAGAAACTCCCTAGTAAACCCTGATAAATGATCCATCTAACATTCAATCTGAAATTTGTTCTCAGTACCTCTCAACCTCAATGTTATATTATGATTGTTGAATTATCTTTAAGAATTCCTGATTGATTGTTTCATTTTATTAAAAGTAATAAGTAAATTTCCTTGATTGTTTAGAAGCTCAAAATCCTCACAGGGTGATGAGAAAATTAAGCCTCTTGTGATGAAATAACTTATCTTGTGTGAAACCTTTATTCTATCAAGAATCTATAACCACAATACCAGAATTTAGAATGTTAATCAAGTGATTTGTTAAAAGTTAATGTTTCACTTTTCCAATTATCTCCATTTATATATATATATGTGTGTGTGTGTGTGTGTGTGTGTGTGTGTGTGTATGTATTAGGTAATGTATCCATGTGCCAAAAACATGGGTATAAAAACATGGTATAAACACCAGACCTGGGGATGACAGAGCAGTTATCAGGTGCAAAGCATATCCATGGTGGAAAGATATACAGCTGTCTTCCATTTGTTATTTTCTTGACTGATTGTTAGCCACCTCTTGGGAACCCCTGGAATCATGAGTGAGGCTGGACCTTCCCATGGCAGCACAAATTATTCTCCATTTCTACAACACTTTAGATTTTCTAATAAAGTTTCTTTGAAATATATTATTAAAGAGGTAGCATAAATGTGCATGGAACAAAGAACTCTAGGAATCTCATATACCCATTCTAATTGTCAGATCTGGCATATAAAGAAATGAAGACCCAGAGTGGTGCTTGATCAAATCTTCATACAAAATAGCAGGGCAAGGATTTATTCTAATATTCTCTGTTTTCAGGATCATCACCTTATATTCTCTGACAACTAATTTTCTTTGGTACTTCTAACATGCTGCACAGGAATTTGGTTTTCCTGAGAGAATAACCCTGATCATCCACTTTAAAGGCATATGAATCAGTAAAATGAAAATATTTGTGATGGCGATGAGTAAAGATGGTGCAATCAATGTATAATGAGTCAAACACACTGCAAACAATTTCAATGAACTATAAATAGTACAATTGCATAAGTGCTACATAAGACGGAATTTAATGTTACTCAGTTGTTCTGTTCTCATATGAAAGAGAGATCAATCAAGTAGTAAAAATAATTTAAATTATATGTATCTTAATGTGTATAATACCATAAAACATCTATAAAAAGTAGCATGCCTAAAAGTGTGAAGTGAAAAAAAAAACAAATATAAAACTCAAGAGAAAACATTTCTTGGAGTGCATCTGATCAATCTCTGAATGAGGGAGAGCTAAGTGAAGTTATGTTTGTTTGTTTGTTTTTTAATGATACAAATAAATTTGATTCTCTGTGGTGACCAATAGATGGTTTAGCTTGTAAACTCAGAAAAAATGGTTAACATGTACATTTAGTTACTTGTTACTAAATGTGAACCAAAATATATATTAAGTAAATGACATTTAAAAGAATTCAACATAAAATGATGCAAAGGAAAACACTGGACAAAGTGAAGAGACATAGGTTCAAATCCTGGCTGTACCAATAACATTAACTATGGAACAGACCTGTGGCAAATCATTTCACTGCTCTGTTTCCCTTGCTTTTGAAAATAATGAATTCAAAGTAGATGATCACTTGGGTCTCTTTAACATAAAACAAACAACAACTATTTAATAAAATATGGAAAGCACTAATGACCTCAAGACTTCAGGAGGGACAATATTGCTCATTTGATTAAAAAAGTTATATGTCTGTTAGATCTTCCCTAATTACTGAAGTTCACATATATTCAAGCTTTATGCTTAGTATGCTATGGATTTGGATCATTGTGTGGATGATAGTGGAAATGTTCATGTGCCTCTCGGGAAATCACTCTGATAGAGTTCTGAAGAAGGTTAAGAAAGAAAAAAATGCCTAAAATTGGTAAGGAAAGTCCTAAGGCAAAGGTCTTGGAGGGTGGGGGTCGGCTCTAAATACATCATTTCACTTTTGCAGAAAAGAACCAGGAAATTTAAAGCTTAAAAACTCTAAATATAGCAAAAAATCCCAGTTATATGAAATAGGTAAAAGAAACAATGAACACCACCATTTTGAAGTAAAGAAGTGTGGACAAGCAATGGTCTGAATTGGTAAGTAGGAACAATAGCATATAATAGAACAATGTCTATGAATGACTCAAAGGCAACTTTGGAATATAATAGCAGACTAATGACAGCTGACAGATAAGGATAATGGGAAGAGATATTTCAACAACAATACAAGGGAGACATCACCCATGATTTTGGAAGGCTACCTCTAGTCTTACTGCATTCCCTTTTCTCTACTGAAGAGGGTACCTCTTACAGAAAAATTGTTTTGTATTGATTAAAAAGGATTTAAAATTTATCACACAGGTTTTCCTGATAGTTTTGTGAATGTGGTGCAGTTGTTTTGTGATTTGATGTTCTGATGAGTTGTCAAACTCTGCTAGAAGTGGCTGAATCATAACTAGATTGTTTGGAAATCTAAGGCGGTCTCATTTTCAACATTGTTTATAAGACAAAGTTGATAAACAGAGAAATATTTATAGTAAAAACTGAATGATAGTAAGCCTTCTATAAAATAAACTTGAAAGAGTCACAAACTTTAGCATTCACTGTTTTATGAATTAAATACCAATCAACCTTTGTTCAGTTTCTGAGTCTAATATAAAAGAGTCACTCTAATATATCTCAAATATAATTTCAGTGTTAAAGAAATAAAGAATAATATAACCTTGTTTAATTTTTCCCCCAAAAAGCACTCAATAATAGTTGTTATTATTCAAAGTTATTTTAATCTTTTTTTGTAAATTAGTTTTTTGATTCAAATTTCAATCAAAGAGCCTAAAGAAAGGCTAAAAAATGAATGATTAATTTCAACCAAAATATGTAGGATTAGTTAAAGAATTTATTCATTAAAGTAGATAACACTATTCTGTTTTCCTATAAACAATTTTGCTCTTATTGTCTTAAAATGACAAGTCAATTAGGCAGCATTTGGGATATCCATTTTTCAGTAACATTATTATTCCACAGCTAATGTTTATTCATAACTATTATATTTTAGCCTTTCAAATATGCAAATTTAGAGATGAGTTGCATATTTCCATAATAATAACAGCACCTAAAACTCTGCTAATCTGTCCTTGATTTTAATAACAATAAGAACAATTTTAGACTGAGTTCCTAATTTTTAATACAATATGAAATTACTAAAGAAATGTCTTGAAGTTAATGTATTATAATTAATCTGCCTTATGTCAGTGTACTAAATTCACTAGATATAAATAAAGTGACATACACCCATATCTATGAGTTTTCCTCTCCATTCAAAAGAAATGTTCCCATTGGGAAAAAAAATATAAATTCCACTTCATGTATTTTCATGTATATTACAGTCTACATGAAGTGGACTTTCCATTATATATATAAGGTTTACTATATATATATATACATATATATTGTAAACCTTAAAATTTCTTAGACTTATGAATGTTGGAAATTTCCCCATTGGGAAATTTCATACTTGAAAAAATTTCCTACTGATAGTAAGAACTCTATTGGAATGTGAAACTCCTTGGCATGGGAGGATCCTTCTCCTCCCTACTTAAGACTACTTTAGGACAGAAACCTTTTGATAAACAATGGAAAGGGCTTTGACCTATGCTTAAGCATAGAACAGGAAGTTCTTTGAGTCATGATTGATTTTAGAATTGATACAATAGAGATACTTGGAATGACAGAACCAGGTCTTAGAAACTACAATCTCCACCCTACTCAGAGTAACAGGATTTAGGAAGGGCTGCAGCAAAGATCAAGATTTAATTATTTGAGAATATGACCTTCAACAGACATGTGCAAAGGGGAGAGACCTCTGGGTGGTCCTGGTTTAAGTTAGAGCCACCATTGGCACAGGGGAGACATCGACAGTGATTGGTAGATGTGAGAACTGAGGGGAGGGGACTTAGATGGTGTCCTTAAAGATAGGTGACTCTGAAGGAGGACAGAAGAGGTTGCTCTGAAGGAGGTTTTGCTCTGAGAGGTTGATCTGAAGGAGGTTTTGCTCTGAGAGGATGCTCTGAAGGAGGTCTGAGAGGAGAGAGGTCCTGGAGGGAGAGCTCCTGGAGAGGCCTTGAATGAGGCTGTGGAAGGAGAACTCAGGAGGAAGTCTGAGAGGAGAGAGGTCCTGGAGGGAGAGCTCCTGGAGAGATCTTGAAGGAGGCTGTGTAAGGAGAATTCAGGAGGAGTCAGGAGGAGAATTCTCTGGAAACATTTCTTGAAAGGAGGCTCTCTTGAAGGTGGAGCCTGAGGTTGGCACGAGAAGCCTTACCTAGAGAGATCTTGGGTGAGTGATAAAACCAACTGACTGTTTATCTCTTAGGACTGAGGTCTAGGCCTTACTGGCTTGAGACCCTTCATTCTTATTCCTTTCTTACTTTCTCTCTTTTTCTATTGATTAATCAGTGTATTATAAATTACATTTCTCTATAAAACCCAGTTGGCTTGGGCATATTCATAAATTGGGAATATATTCCCTGGCGACCATCTTATATTTATATAAAACCAAGACACAGTAGAAAACATATTTCAGTGGTCATAATTGTTATATATTTCCCTTGCTCCCAAACATTTTAATTATCACAGTTTATGGCTCCCACTCTCTTATCTACAACTATTTAACACTCAAAACTATTTTAAATCTAACTATATATATATATATATAAAACTTTGGAGAGAAAGATTTTTTCCTTTCTTGGAATTCATATAGAAAGAAAAGTTTCACTATCTTACCAGATTTTGTAAACAATTTTAGTAAAAAATAAAGCATTCTTCATTATAGTATTTGAAGTTGTGTGTGCCTCTGGTATGTGAAAAGGAAATCACAAATTCCTTTCCATTCACCTGAGGAAAAGCAGTTACCACCAATGCAAGAGTTGGAAATCTAAAATGATGAAGGCTAATTAATTTTGTTTAATTTTTAAACTAACTCTGTTGGGATTTCAAAATTAGAGTGACCACAATGTTCTGAAGAGTAGCAGTATAGGAATAATTCATTACCACCCAAGGTGATATATGAAAATAATACCCATCTCTGCAAATGAGAAAACAGATATAAAAAGTATTTTGCAAACATTAAAGTGAATAAAAATAACTTGAATTATTATTCTTATTAGTAATAACAATAATTACCACATCTAGTATGGGAATTTTAATCAGAATCATTAATTTGTAGTTGTCTTACATTCAAGAAAGTTTTTAAAGTGAAGGAATTTCTGAGTAGAACCAAATGATCCTGGCAAATAACTATTGAGTATCTTCAGTCCTTTAGCTCTATTAAATTTAAGTTTCTTTATATTATGTCCACTGAGCTATTCATCACCCCCCTCCCCAACCAATTTTAGTGTATTTGGCCATAAAATTGATGAATCTGGACCTCTTCCTTTTGAATCTTATATTTACTAGAAAACTACAATGGAAACACAGAGCTCAATTAATGGGTTTGTTAAAGTACATTATCTTAATGAAATGGTATGTAGACTCTGGGGAACAACTCAGCAGAAAAAGAAAATTCACAATTCACAATTTTAAAAATGCTTTATTTATGTGCACAGTACTAAAGTTATCATATCATCCTGTAACTGGTTCATCATTTTGAAATTTTATTTAAGGCATCTCTGTCTATTCTCCTTTTTTTGTTATTCTGGCCTTTAAAGGAAGAGGAGAAAGCCTCACTTTTATTGCACAATATATCAAGCACTTGATTTGTCATTGAAGACCTTAGGTTTAATTCCTACTTTCAATCCCTATATGATATTGGGCACATCATTCCCCTCTCCCACTTAGATTATTCATCTTGAAGATGAGGAGTATAGATGAGGTAAGATCTTGTTCTCTTTCAGACCAAAATTTATGCTGCTTTGGGTTTATGAACTTTTCTAAAGTACCATACTACCTTGTAACTCAAGTCAGGCTTTGGCTATTCGTAGTCTTATTTCTTATATAGTAAAGACTGAATCAAATGGAGCTAAGCAGTACAATAATACCAACTCCCAGAGGAGCCAGTCTTTAAATTTATCTCTTTTCTTTGTTCTTTATCTCTAATTTATTATTCTTAATTTAACACTGAAGGATAATTAACAAAGTTCTTTTCTATATTTTTCAACCCATAATTACTTTGTTCCCTACACCAAATAATGTCAATCAATTATAGTCTTTCTAAAACTCTATTACCCCATGCTCTAAGAATGCTTTGCCCAAAATTTTTCTTTCTCCTTTCCAGTGACAAAAATTTTGTTTCCCAAAAGTTGATCATAGCTAAGAGGTTAATCTAATAAAAATAATTGAAACTATGGTATAAATAACCATTAAGATCAGGATATATTTATATTACAAGGTAGGAATACATTCACCCAAATGATTCTCGAAATAATGAAATATGTGAAATAATATATTTTGAATAGATGAATCAATGATCTCTTAAATGACAAACTGAATGACATTTTCTCATTCTTCTTGACATCATTACAGCCTAGAACATTATTTATCACTCCTTTCCTTGATAGTCTCTTATACCTAGGGTTTTGGGTCACCACTTTTACTGCTTTTTCTCTTACCATGATATTTTTCATGAAAAATGACATTTTTCAGAGACTGATTTTTTTTTGGCAGAGCTATAATGGATTTAGTGATTTTCCCGAAGCAAGGAATCCACTGTCTACAAAATCCTGTTAGTCCTAAAATTGCTCTCATTGTTTCTTTGTGGAGGGGACACTCAATTTTTGGATATCTTTAACTTGCTTAGGGAAAATGGAGCAGACACCAAGAGTTAAAATGAATCCTAAATATTCCACGTTGGGGAGACACCACTTAACCTTTGCCTTTGAGATCTTGTGGCATCTCTTATGTAGTTCTAAGAAGATTTTACTATATTTTGGGCATATTGTAGCATTTGCTGAGGTCAAAAGCAAATCATCCACAAATGGAATCAAACAGCTATTCTGAAATTTAATATTTGTTAAATTATGTGTTAAAATTGTGGAATAGGATTTTAGCTGAATTATTTTCTGTTTCTGTTACATGAATCCATGTTTGGGTTGCCATAGAGTGGGTAATGAGTTTGGGAGTGGAAATTGGTCAGGTTGGATGATTATAGATAGCTATAGAGGTAGTTAGAAAAGGAGGAATATGGCGAGATAAATCTATCTTTTGAATCTGTGAATTTCTCAAGATTTTCTCAAGGTCTTTTATATAAGTTTTGAGATCCTCCAAACAATCCTCTAGCTTCTTATCAAGATCACTTGAGATCTTTTCCAATTGTCTCTTAAGGTGGTCTTTTAGTGCAAATTTGAGGTCAAGCATTGGTTGAGTAGTGGGAGGAACCTGTTGGATTGGACAAGGAATGTTTCTATGTATTATGGAGTTTTCTTAAAGAGGGATGGATAAAATGTAAGATTTTTTATTATAAATATACCCAGGAATAGTGTTAAATAAAGCCATTGTGAAATGTTCTCTGGGATCACGAGTCATTTTAGATAGACAAGAAACCATATTTTCCCAACTTGGGTTATGCTGTCTAGTGTCATGTTGGTTGCCTGTATATTTTTAAAATGAACTATTAAATTGCTTGGAATTCTACTTTTTGTCAGTAGGTGACCCTACTGACAAGGGGCTAGGATTTCACAAAGCTAGAAGGCAGGGTATTCTAGAGACTTCAGAGAAATAAAATTGTTGTAAATACAGGCACACCCTAATCAATTAAACTTTGAGTGGAGGATGGGTGACAAATCTTAGCCAGAGAGACTAAATTTTGTAGGGACAACAGGTAAAAGCAAAAACTCTATTTTAGACAAATTAAAACATACTTTCTCATAGGTAAATTCCTCAGGGCATAGCCTAAATTTTAGCTGAGGTTTGAAAGAGTCTTCTATTCTCCACTCCACTCCCCCAGGAGTAAAAACTCCAGGGCCATGTACTTCTACCACATGTTTCCAGGGAGCCACTTTCAGGCCAAGTGAGCAAGAAGCCACTTCTCTGAGCTGGCATGGAGGTAAAAAGGGTTCTACAGATCTCTGTCTTGTATCTCCATCTTTTCTCCCTCTATAAATTTAATTAGGTTGATCTCACTAATTCCCATGCATTTCATGATCATCTCTATGTTGATGGTTCTTAGATCTATTCATTTAGCTCTAGCTCTAACCTCTCTATTGATGTTCAGTTTTACATTTGTAATTGTCTTTCAGATATATTTAAATGTCTGGTAAATATCTTAAATTTGAATTGTCCAAACCTTAACTCATTCTTTATCTGGAAATTAGGTGCCATATTTGTACTATATCATTCTACTTCTCTGCCATATTTAGACTGTTGCCAAGAAGTATTAGTTAAATCTTTGTCATATTATTTAAATATACCCCATTCTCTCATCAGAGACTGCAACCACTCTCACATACCATGACTATTACTATAGCCTATTCTGGTCTACCCCCACAAATGTCTTCCTATCCAGCCTACTAACCCACCAAATAATTTTCCTAAAGTATGGGTCCTACCAGATTACCTGCATACTAAACATACAGTGAAATACAAGAATAAAACAGAAATCACAACTGATTTGTTGGGTGTTCAAAGATCTATATAATGTATTATTCCTTTCAGTCTTATACTTTACATCCTTTCAAATAGTCTGTCCATTGACACTGATCCCCTTGGTGTTCCAGAAGTAAGACTCCGTCTTTTAAGCATAGTCATTTCCCCTGCTTAGAATGCTCTTTCTCCTCATCTTTACTTCCTGGCTAAAAACATAATCTTCTATAATCTCTCTTGATTGTAATATCTATCCTTTATTAATTCTTTCCTATTTATTCCAGATGTAGCTTGTTTGTGCATGTCTATTTGCTTATTGTCTTTCTAATTAAATTGTGGGTTCTTAAAGGCAAAAACATTTTTTTTGCTTTTCCTTGAATCGCTAATGCTTATCAGAGTACCTAGCTCATAGTAGGTATATAATAGTGAATTATTGACTGACTTCCTATGTGTTCCTTCAGTCTATTTCATAACAGCTTAGCCTCATTGACTAAGCAAATGAGCCATGTGATATTACAGTTTAATATGTAGAACAATTTGAAAGATGAAATAAAGTATCATAAGGTCTTTCCTGTAGTTCAGTTGTTTGGTCATGTCTGATTCTTCATGACCCCATATGTATTTTTTTTGGCAAAGATACTAGATAGTTTGTCATTTTCTTCTCCATATAATATGGTACACAGTGATTACAACACTTGGAGCATAATCAGGAAGATCTGAGTTTATGTTCAGCCTTACTGGATATGATACTTATTAGATATGTAACCCTGGACAAGTCAACTTAACTTCTCTCATCATGGTATATTCAAATGTAAAATGAGCATAATCATAGCTACTGTCTCTAAGGATTGTTATAAGGTTCAAATGATATAATATTTGTAATGTGCTTGGCACATCTCCTGGCATTTAGTAGGGCCTTATTAATTTGTCCCTTTCCTTCCAGCACAAATTAACAGCAGATATCTTTATTCAGTAATTATTCCTCTTGCAAAAACCTGACTCCCCTTTTTTCTTTTACATTCACATATATATTTATTTATGTTTTAAACATTTTGTACAGATTTTATTACAAGTAACTTCTGTTTATTTTGTAATATCAACTTTTAAATATCAATATATATTAAAACTTTCTTTAAACCCTTACCTTCCTTCTTGGAATCAATTCTGGGTAGTGGTTCCAAGGCAGAAGAGTAGTAAGGGCTAGGCAATGTGGATTAAGTGACTTGCCCAGGGTCACAGAGCTAGGGAGTATCTGAGTCTAGATTTGAACCCAGGACCTCCCATCTCTGGGTTTGGCTCTCAATCCACTGAGCCACCCAGATGCCCCCTATATATTACAACTTTGCAATCAATATAGATAGCCTGGGATCATTAAAAATTGGGAACCTAATTTGTTGAAAATTCTAATTAAAATGCAGGGGATACTATTTTTGTCAATAGAATTAATTAATTCAAGTTGATTTATTTATGATCAATTAAACAATATCATACTTCAGTGATATACTAAGTTAACTACTGCAAAATATACCATGTAGTTTCTGAACTATTTATCATCTTGATCAAAGTTTTAATATGACAGTTCCTTAATTAAATTGTACATTTTAATAGAGCTTGCTATTTTTATTTTGTTTATCTATTGCTAGTATTTACCTTTAGACCTATTATCTATTATTAGTTTTTGTTCAATGTGTGTCTTCTTTCCTCAGATCTATTCCTAGTGTTTGGGGCCCACACATTCTTTGATCTGTACTGAGTTTTAGATTAAAATATGTTCATAAAATTTGTCTTCAATGTGACCCTTTAGTATAGAAACTATGTCTTGAGATTAGAGCCTTTAATTCTCTAATTTTTAATAAGTTGCTTGTGGTGATTTAAACTTCATGTTGAAACCATTCAAAGTTAATAGACTAACAGCTGCTGTGCAGAAGAAGCCTTCTTGCAATGAGCATATAGCCATTTAAATTGCTTTCTTTCATATGAATTACCTGGTTTCATGTCTGTCCAAGGAAACTTGAAAGTGAAAGTCAAAATATTATTAGGAATGTGTATAAAAGTAATAGTACACCATATTATTTTATTCTTAAAATATGTACATTTTGTAAAAATATGTATGGCATCTCATAACAGGATCTCTACTCCACATTAGATGAATTCTTCATTTATTAATCCTAATGAAAGTCTATGCTGTACTACAGTGATTCTCTTTAATAAATATTGGGAAAAATGTAACAATACAAACTCAATAAGAATATAGACTAGGTTTTTCATTTCTTTTTGTCTCCTGAAACAACTAACAAATTACCTTGCTCACACTAACTATTCAATAAATATAATGATCCAAAAGGCTTAATGCAATTTTAAACCACTAAGACTTTTGTGACACACTGTACCTGCTCAGCTGAATTATACTGCATTGCTATAGCACTCAAAATATCTTGCTAATGGTTTTTAAATAAGCCAGTTTATGGGGTTTTAGTTCTTATAAGATTAAGTTATGTGGCTATGTCTGTGTAACAACTTTTTTGTAAACCATTACCAGTTTTAGTCATGAGTGGTGAGTATCCATCCTCATATCATCATATAGGGTAAAGAATATTGAACTGAGAGCAAGTACTCTTTACGGTACTTTAAAGGATCAAATATTAGTCTAAAATCTACTACAAATTAGCTATGCAACTTTTGTAAAATCACTGACATTTTCTTCGTCAATAATTTTAATTATGATGTAATGAACTACATCCATTATATTATTACAGCATCATAAATATAGAGTATAATTATCTTTGTTATGGTAATAAATATTTGATAGCTAGATACCTGACTACAGATATGCAAAGATATATATATACATATACACGTATTTACTAACAATGTTGATAGTTAGGCATCTATCTTAAGAAATAACTGAATATTTTTTAACTGTGGTCTATTGTAAACCTATTTTCAAAAACAGCATGAAAATGTACACATGAGAGAAATTTAATATTTCATTTTACTCTACTTTGAAAGAAAGGCATTTTTTTAAGTCTATACTATTACAGATTTTCCTAATCAACATATTTTCCATCAAAATTACAGTTAGTTAATGATACTTGACTAATTACTGTCCAAAGTATAAAAGGGGTCATTGTTCTGTTTTCAGTGATGTTCATATATTTCTTTTTCGCTAATTTATTTTGTGTCTATATTGGAAAGTATATTGTATGAACAAATATCACATAAACACAAATTACCTTTGATTCTACACCTATGAATTCAGATTAACAATTTTGGATGATGTGTTTGAGCCCAAATTTGAAAATTTAAATAAAGCAACTAATGTAAGACATGTTTAAAAAACAAAAAAAAACCCTTTAATTATAGACAAAAAATAAACAAACAAAAATATCTCCACTGAGAAATTTTTTGAAAAGAAGAACAAATATAATTAACTAATTTATACAGACATTTCCTTTCAAAAAGCTTAAAACATTTAGGAGATAGCCTGTTTTTAGTCCCAAAAGTCTCTGTAAGAGAGAGAATATATTCATTCATCATTTTTCAGATTAAAGTAAAAGATTCAAAAAATTCTGAAATATCAGATTATTAAACTGTCTGGGCATAGGAAACCTCCATGAAGTCTTTACACCAAAAGCCACATCATAAATGATGGGAAGAAAAGCATCTGGGAAGTTACCCAAGAAGAAGCTTTAGTTACAGTTCATTTCTACATAACAATAGTGAATAAACCTTAGCTTTTGTAAAAGGAAATAGGTTAGCTCCTAGGTTACCTAAGACTGTAACAGAGAAGTCCACAGGACAGATGGAAATCGTGAAGAACTCTTTTTAAAAAGCTAAAAAGTTCTATGGTCTTTCTGGTGATAAGTTTGATAATATGAATAGGGGAACAGTGAGATATTGGATAGCCAGACTGAAAGAAATTCTAACTACTTTCAGTTGTCTATAAATGGCAAATTTCCAACTGACCCTAAATTCTCAGAACTGCTGAAATACAAGGATATGCTCTGGATCTGGAAGAAACCTGTATTATTTGAGATGTAGGGGGGGAGTGATACTCATAATATGAGGTTATTATTGTATAAGAATTTGGACCCATTGAGTATAAATATAGATTTTTGGAAATAAATTACATATCTAATATATACAGTTTTCGAATTAATGAGGTATATGGGAACAATTAGCTTATTCAAAACCTAATAATGGCTTTACCTATCAGAGATGACATTTTTTTCCACTAAATAACCAATGTCTATCAGTTAGAAACCTTAAAGAAACAATATTCACCCATTGGTTTTTCCAAAACCACTCACCTTCCTGGGCGTATCAAATAATTATTAATTATGAGAAATAAAAGACCTTTTTTTTTGAGAGGAGGCTAAGCTTTGGGTATAGACTTTGGTTATAATTCATATTAATATGAATCATATCAACACACAAATGTTTTCTCTTAGGAAATTCAGACTTTGACTCATGGCTATACAACAAATAAAATTTTCTTTTATCACCAATTCCTCCCTTCCTCCCTACCTTCCATGTTAGTGATTGGTTTTCAGCTAACACTATTCATTGAAAATAGTACAGCTTTTATTGTATCTCATAGAAATAGGTGTTGCAAAGAAAGTCTTTAGTAGTCCTGAAAACTTTCCTTTCCTTTGGTAAGCTATAACCACTGCTCTCAAGGGTCCTAAATCTGTTTCCCAGATTTATTTATCAAGGTTCTTTGAAAGGAAAATTCATTTATAGAGGTGCTAGAGATGAAATTTTCTTTCCATTGGAACTGCACATTAAATATCACTGATGTGGAAATAGGTGAACAAGAACTCTAGGAAAATATTCTTTTTTCAGAACTCAAGAAGGAAACAAACCCAAAGTTCCAAACATACTCTGAGTGGGTATATCCATACCTTTCTTAAAGAAATAGGTTTAAAATGTTAACAAGAGCAATCAAAAGTTAAGTAACTTGTCCAGGACCACACAGCTTTTTAGAATCTGAAGCAGGATTTAAACTTAGGACTTCCTGACTCCATGTCTAACATTTTATCTATTTTCCCACCTACTTTTCTTGAGTTCTTTTGGCGATTTTCAAATGCATTGCCTAAATACACATGAAAAGATTTTTAAAGTAAAACATGCACTATTTCAGTGACAAGGATTTAAATAGTAAGAATTTTCTATTTTAGTTCTTTGATAGCTGTTTCTATAGCACATAAATGGTTGCCATAGAATCAATTTCTGGAATGATGATTCATGGGCCAGAATGCAAACAAAGCTGATAGTCTGGAGGGAATTAATATTCATAGACTCTTCATTCAAGAGTCTTGTGCTGTCTATGTTGGGGTTTGAAGAGATGTAAATGGTGGCCACTATCTTTGTGCTAGTATGATTTGTCTGACACATGCTGCCACTTTTGTGGCTCTAAGGAAGTGTCTAGTGTCACATCTGATATCTCTTTCATTTTTGCAACATGACTTTCATTGACCTTTTGGATGATGTCTTCTGAACCATTTCATGCATACTGTCAATATGCTTCAGTCTATTTATACCTGTCATAAAATTGTTCCATTACTCTCTGAGTGACCTAAAAGTTTGATTTTTTAGAGACTGTGATATTCCATAATGGATAATCATAAGTAATTTCATAAGAATAAGAATATGGATGTTGAAAAAATGATGAGAACTTATAAAGGAGAAGCTTGAGGTTATACTGAAAATGTATAATTCTCAAAACACAATCAATTACATTCTTGTTTCGTGGATGAAAGGTTCAGTTATTTGTCCACCAAGAATTCTTCTCTTCCAGATATGTATTAATGTGATAGCTCCAGTTTTCTATCCAACTTCATATTATTATATGGACAAGAAGTATTATTGGCATTCATATGGTACACTGGGAAAAAATAGTGGGATAGGAGTAAGGAAGACCTCAGTTAAAATCCAGAATTAGAAATGTATTATCTATGTGAACATAAACAAGTCATTTGTAAGGGTAAAAACATTTAAAGTTGGATTAAATATAAAAGAAATGTGGTTGTCAAAATTAATATATCTCAAGTCAAAATGACTTTTAAGCAGTATTTACTTATAAAATAGAGGGAAAGAGTGAAAGTAGATAAATGAGAGAGAGAGTAGAGAAGGTATCTGTCCTATCACCCTAGATAATTACTCTGGCCTGGTTCAAAATAGGCAGGGCTTGTTAACTCTCCACCATATGACAATGGGTCAGATGGCCTGGTGCTGAAAAAAGCAAGGGTTCTAGCCACAAGGCCTTCTCTAAGACAGGGGGTCTCTCTGGAAACTAGTCCCTTCAGGAGCCAGTAAAGGAGTCAATCCTTTTCATTCACCCACATGATACTCCAAAAAGATGATTCAAGAGTAGTCTTACCAGAAGCAATCTGAGGTCCCAAGCCAGAGTGCCTCCAAGGCCAAGTTTGAAAGCAGAAAGAGACTTTGTCACAGGAAGTTGCAACTACTTTTAAAGATCCTTCTTTGTGTCACTTCCTGTACCTTCCTTCCACTTTATGTGGACTAGTCACAGTTTTAGATTTTTCTTAGGACTGCTCAGTGGGCAGTCAGTTGTTTCTGAGTTGTCACCCAGTTTAGCACATGTGTTATGGACCTCCCCTTACTTAAGGGATTCTGGGGATGTAAACGCTTCTGGTGATTACATCTAAAAGTAGGCAAGGGTAGAGTTAATTCCATCTTCATACATTTAAGCTTTCTTTGTCTCAATTACCTCAGCCATAATGAACACCATCACTGCACAGGGTAATTGAAAAAGGTAAAATGAAATATTTTAAAAGTGATTATTTTAGTATCTGGTACATCATAAGTAGGTTTTATGTAGATATTCTCCTCTGCTTCCCTTTCTTTGTCTTTCTCCCTATGTGTATTGTAAGGTCATTTTATTAAATGCTTATTTATTTGACTTCAGAATAACTACAAGAAACACAGCCATGTATGAGGACTTGATAAAATCACCACAATATAATCCTTAAATAAAAGAATTGGGAGAACTTTATCATTAATATACGCTCCAATGTCTGTTTTAAAAATCTACTGTACTTTAGGAGAATAAAAATATGTTGGATGAGCATGTCTCTTACTTTTCTGCCTTCTTATAAAATTATAATCAGAGGACTTCCAAAATTTTCTTTATTGTGTTTATGAAGCTCAAAAATATATCATTTAATTCAATGAAACAAAATTCAACAAATATTTCTCTTATCCTTATTAGGTGCTTAACACTTTGCTAGATGTTGGGGAAAATACAAAAATTACTGGAGGCTAAATAGACATCTAGCCCCACTCATGTTTTTTGAGAAAGTATCTCATAACTCAGAGGGGAGAAGGTGAGTAGTGACAGAAAGAGGTTATAATTTTATCTTAACTAATTGAGTCTTAGATATAAATCATGAGATTTAACTTCCAGGCGTTTTCTTCACCAAAGAGAAAAGGAGATTTTTTTTTGTACATTGGCTGCTCAGGAAAGAGATTGGGGTTTCCTCTTTTTTCCTCTTTCCTTTCTGGAAATGGAGGTTGTTGTTTCTTTGACCTTTCTAAAGGGAATCTTTACTAGTTCATTAATGGTTTTGCTTTCTTAATTCTAATTCATTTGCATAAACTCATCCCTCTAATCTAACCACAAACATCCTTTCTTTTTAAATGAACATGATTATAAATGGAAACAGAGAGGGATAAGGTGATGATAGTGGTGAGTGAGAATAGATCTATGGATTTAGTGTACTTCCCATTAAATATAAAATAAAATGTAATAATAAAAGAGGGATAGGTGATATGAATAATAAAAGCACTTAATTCCTGGTTTGTTGGCTAAGGAGATAGTCTAGGGCAGTGATGGCAAACCTATGGAAAAGGTGCCAAACATGGCTCACAGAGTGCTCTCTCTGGGCATATGGTCACTCTGCTCCCCCTCTCCCCAGAGTCCCTTACTAGAAAGACAGAGGGACTTTGGTGGAGATGTTCCCCTCCCCCTCTCTACTGTTTAGGATGACATTTTTTCATGTAACCTACCCCTCTGCCCAAAAGCCCAATGGAAGCACAAAGTGGGTAAGGTGGGTGACTCATAGAAGGAAGAGCTGAAGGGGAGTTGAGTCCTTGGGTCATTCTCCTGCCCCTCTCTACACTCGCTGAGGACATTCTTCACTTCACCCACCCCTCTTCCCAGAAGCCAAATGGGAGCTCTTTCTCCCTCCCTTTTGTGGGGTAAAGGGGGAAAAAGGGAGAAACTGGCAGTCATGTGGAGGGCAGGGCATGGCTTGTGGTTTGGGGGATGAGGTGAGGGCAGGGCCTGTCACTCCACCTCTAAAAGATTCATTATTAATTGTCTATGGGGCATATTTTAGAGAAGAAAGAAGAGAAAATTCTCTTATTCTGCAGGAGGGAAAAATAGGAGGCAGAGTTTGGATGGTTTTTACTGTTACTTCCAGATTGGGAGGAACAATAATGAAGAGATCAGGAACTACCATGTACGACATCTACAGCTAGAGTTCCATCATATGAGGCATCATTATATTCACTGCCTTCATATAATTTAATTTCTCATGGGGGAAATAACACATCCAACCATTGTTATTTAGTTATTTCAGTCATGTCTGAATATTCTTAATTTCATTTGGGGTTCTTTTGGTAGAGATGCTAGCGTGGTTTGCATTTTCCTTTTCACTTCATTTTACAGATGAGTAAACTGAGGCAAACAATGTGATTTGTGAGGGCCACATAGCTAGTGTATGAGGCCCTTGATTTGAAAACAGAATGAGTAATATTCCTGTATCCAAGCATGGAATTTTATCTACTCTGCCACCTAACTGCCACTATAGATCCACATATATTGTGGCTCATGAATAAAAATAGGTACCATCTAGGTGCTTTGTGATATTTAGGGGAAGGAAGTACTCATTTACTGATAGAACTAAAAGAACTTATACAACCCAGATTTACTCACTTATGATCCAAAAAGGAGTTGGAGGAAATTATTTTCTATTTGTGAATCAAAGTATATTGTGATTGAATGTCCTAATTTCTACAAAAAAGTTTTTCAAAGTTTAGAATAAAATGTATATTTGGAATGGTTAGATATATTATGTCATTCCATGTCATGTCATGTCATATCATATCATATCATATTCTCTTGAAATCATCACTAGCATTTATTTTATTAAATTTACATTTCCCAAATGACAGATTGCCATTTTTTCAACTTTGAGTGTTAGTCTGATCTGAATAACAAAAGTGTTTTTCATAAGCACTGGCCCACAGGGTCAGGAGCTTAGCTGATATTGCCATCTTGATCCCAGAGGATACCAACAAAAATGAAAAAAATACTGTTTATACAGAATGATATTTTAAACTCTATGAAGAAATCTGATTTTAAAAGATATGTAAAAACTGAAGAAAGAACAACTTGCTAAGAATAAAAACAAAAGAATTACATGAAAGAACACTAATGTTCAGGATGAAATGAGATTGTGTTGAAAACCAAAAAAAAAGAAAAAGCCTTTAATGTATTTTTAAGAAAAAAGTTGAAATCAGCCCACTCCAGCAGGTAAATAAGACATTGAATGTTCAAAGGAAGAAATAAACATTATTTAACTTATATTTTTCTTTTGTTTTGATTACCATGAAAATGATACTTAGATTATAAAGTTTTTAACAAAATTGTCCAATGTGAATTAAAACACAAGCTATGTAATTGCAAAAGATCTTATTGCTGGTCTTAATTAGTTCAGTTCTTAGAGTAAATGACTATATAATGTAGTCTTAGATAAAAGATGCAAATGATTCATAACAAAATCATAGCATTGCATCTGAAAAAACAAGAACAAGATGGGAGTATGAATGTTTAAATAGACTCCTTTTCACAAAATGATTCACGAGTTGGATATAATAAGGAAAGAAAATGAGAATATTTATAAACAAAACAAAACAAAGCAAAATAAAAACAATATACACACAAGACTTTGCAAACCTTAGATAAACATGACCTGTTGTTGTTTTTGATGATGTTGAAGATCTACCCTCTAAGCACTTATCTCCTTTTCTCCAAGTAAATAAGATAATTATACATATAGGAGTTGCTGCTTTCTATTACTAGAAAAATTCCAATAAAATGAACAATAACTTTATTTAATGACTAAATGTAATAAGGCATTCAAATATTAAAGTCAAGAAAAATGGGGTATTCATATGTCTCTCTATAGTTGGTAGAACTTTCAGAGGCAGATATACACTCCTGAATATAAATTGAATAGACTCCCACAGTTTATAAATTCCTGTTCATTAGATTTCTTCAGAGAAAGGTAGAGTTGAACAAGGTGACTTCTAATGATTTCCAATATGATTCTGCCACAGCTCATACTTCAGTTTATGGATACCTGGGAAATAGGAATAAAAAATATTCCCTAAGTGTGAACTGTAACAATGTCTCACTGAAATGGGCTTCCATGTACTTATTCTGAATCATAAGAAAATCAGAGAATTTCAGTTTTGGAAAGAAAGAACCTGAGCAATTACCTCAGGTTACATTCACTGAACAAACAAAACTCCCCAAATCTCTTCTATGACTTAACTGTCAAGTGATACATAAGCCTTGAAATCATATTTGAGATAATCCATTCACCTTTGCAGCAAGTCTATATCTGACCTTCTTCATCTTCTACCCATTACGCCTAGGTATATCTATTTGAGAGAGATAGAACAAATCCAAAATTCCAAAACATCTTATACATGAAAGGCTTTCAAATATTTGCTAGTGGCTATGTTCTCTTCTTCTCTTTGCCTGGATAAATGACCATTAAGTTCCTCCAGTCTAGTCTAGAGACTTGACTCTTTCTTAAAGTCCTTTAGTGGTCAGTCCACTCTTAATTATTAATAAAAATGAGAAAATTAGTTTTATTATTTTTATTGAGATGGCTAAATTGAAGTTAAGATGAGGAGAGATTGTAAAAATAGCTATGGTCTTAGCTTTGGAGGCTCAGGTTTTGAAATGTGTCTTATACATTTTCTTCACAAACTATCTCTTCTCCTTCTATTTCCTGTCTACTGGACTCAAATAATATGTGTAAAAGAGAAGAGATAAGAGAATGTGACTCCCTCCCTTATTTTTAAGAGTCAGGTGTGTGGTTATAAAATATTGTACATACTGTAAAATTTGGTAATATTTTAGTTGGGTTTAGTTGGGCAGTTTTTTTCCAAACTGCTTTATTTCATCTTCTTTAAAAATATATGTTTCAAGGGATAGATTAATGAGTAATCATTGGGGACAGGCATATATTGGGAAAAATGTCATCTAAAAATATACCAATACAAATAAGGCATATATCTACATTCCATGGAGAAATATAGAAATGTAATAACAAACTAAAAACATTCTTTCATACAATAAAGGGAAAATCCAAACTCACTGAACAAAAAATGACCAACATTACAATAATAATGCTCACTGTTAAAACAGTATTTCCTTTTAATTCTTAAAAAAGAACAATAGTTGCAGAATAGATACAAATGTATTTCAGAAACTATACTAGGCAATACAGCTAGTAAGGGATGTGACTTACCATCATTCATAATGTAGATCAGAAAACTCTACCTGGATAAGAAATAAAGATAAAATAAAGACTCTAAAGCCATACAAAAAAATGTAAAAAAATTGCTTCTCCAATTTATCAAGTGAAAAGAATTATGAAGGATAAGATGTTTTTGTTCATTGAAAATAATTAAAGTATGTACATAAATGAAATAAAAATAATAGAAAATAACATAAAGGAAATTATTTATAAATAAACATGGGAATATAACAACAGCTTAATCTTGATGAAACCATGCTGGCTAATTATAATCATTGTTTCATTTTCAAAATATACATGAACTCTCCTTTATTTTTCATAAGCTCTTACCTTCCATCTTAGAATCAATACTGTGTTCTATCTAGTTCCAAGGCAGAAGAGTGGTAATGGCTAGGCAATGGAGTTAAATGATTTTTCCAGCATCTCCCAAATAGGAAGTGTATGATGTCACATTTGAACCAGGATATGATGTCACATTTGAACCGGGACATCTCATGTATATGCCTAGCTATCAATCCACTGAACCATCCATTTGCTCCAACAAGCTATCCTTTAAAAATATGTTTTAAAATCTTGCCAATAATCAATCAGAAATGGATTAATTCAGAAAAGAGGAAGGGATAGCTTTTTTTGTGGGGGAGTAATAGAGTAAGGCTTCTGTTCTCTTTGGAGTGAACAAACTTCCCTTTTTTGGAACTGCCTGGAAATATATGTATAGGAAGTGACATTTAACATAACTATTCAGAAGCATTTCAATACTCCATAATAAAGAGCCTTACTTATGACTTCATTCTTCATGGTTCATTTTGGCTGAGCTCAACATTTTAAAATTTTTATGAGCCATTATTTTTCTCCATGTACTCAATATAGCTTATCAAGTTAAGGTATTTGAATTATACATATACATATATGTATATAAACATATGTCTTTAAGTCATTTTTAAGACATTTATTCACTTCAATGAATGTAAAACATAATTTCATTCCCATGAAGAATAAATGATTGGTACATTTACATTTATAACAATTTTTCAAGAAATAATCCATATACTATGAGAAAGATTGTTTCCATAGCTAAAAGCTTGTTTTACAATCTGAAGAAATTCCAATGGTTATTTCATGCATCATAAACTATTTTCACTGAAATCACTAGATAGTAATGTCTTTTTAGAAGCTGAAAATTCTAGTAAGAGAATGGTTGTCAGCACAATTTGTTGCAATCAGTTTTAGTGGAGTTCAGAGTTAGGCTTCATAAGTATTAAATAAAAATGTCAATGACTAAAAATGCTTTTTCTGGTATAACATATGAACTTAATAATGGCAGATAATATTTTTACAGATACATTTCTTTGAAATGTAATCTACACATTTTAATAATAACATTTGATCCTACTTAAAAGATTTAGATTCACAAGATATTATATTTAATTCTGATAAAGATTTTATATTTATTTCCAATTTGTTTCCACCTATTTACTCTTTTGCTACACATACATAGGAAATTACTTGAAATTATGAGTTATGAAATATTACCTATTTAGATGGTGACACATTTTCAACCTAAAAGAAAGCTTGGATCAATAAATACTTGTATGTATATATATATATAGCCCAAAATGAGAGAAATGCTATGAAACGATCTTGGAAATTGAATAAGATTACTCAAACAAATAAAAACAAAATTCCAAAGTTCCATCTCCTCCAAAGGATAGACTATCATGTATTCTCTTCTTGAAACCTATGGCCCTGCATGATCAGTGCCTTGTTTATTGCACATTGTTCCCTTTAATCCTCCTTATTTTCTAGGCAAACTGGCTTACTTACACTCCATTCCATCCTTAGCATAAAGTCTTTGAACCAATCATCTCCAGTTTTTGGAATACACATTCTCCTTGTTTCTGCACCAGAGAATCCCTAGCTTTCTTCAAGGTTCAGCTCCTATCATTTCCTATAAGGAGACACTTCTGGTATTCCCATATTCTAAAGTTCTCACCACTACAAATTAATTATTATTCACCATGTGCTGTCATTGAGTTCCTTTTGATTATTTATTTTCAATTAACAAGCATTTGTTTTCTTGTTTTATATTTATTTATGTCATTACATACTGTTTGCTTGAAATAGCTTTTATTAAATCAGCAAACATGAAGTACTTCTTTGTGCCAGCTGTGAGTACTAATACACACAAAAAGAAATATTTCCTGCCTTCAGGAGCTTACATTCTAATAGAAGAGAAGGTTATGCCATCAGGATTGAGGGTTTTTAGGGGAGGCTGCTAGCCTAGACCCTTCCCCATTGTAGAATTTGGAGAAAAATCCACCAATGGGAAAATGAGGTCAAAGAAGCACTAAAGAAGACATTTGAAAATAGAGGATGAAATTAGGGAGGGATAGCTTAAAAACCTCACAGGAAAATGAATTACTTTTTCATTTTCATTTTTTTCTTTGCATAGCACAGTGGCCAGTGCAGAGATGTGTTTAAATAATGCTCATTGAATGAGTAGAAGAGCTAATGTATTCATGAATAAAGTAAGCTATATATATTTCTTCTTTCTCATTATGTGCACAAAGTCAACTTGAGGTCAAGAACTAGCATTTAGTCTGTAAGATAAAATGACATAAAAAACGAATTAAATTATTTACAATTTGGCATATTTGTATCTTCAAGATGCAATAACAAATAGCTCATTTCCTCCCAGTCAGGTCACTTTTGTTTCCTGTGTGAAAATGTAGTTTGTATATGACAATCACTAATGAATTTGTCTAAGAATTGTCATGCTCAACTATTTGGAGTCTAACAAAAGGAAATGAGGTAAAATAATTGTTAAAATGGAAGCACTTTTAAATGTTATTCAAAATTAGAAGAATTAAGATCAGGAAATAAAAACTAATAAAATTTGGAGCTGCAGCAGAAGGAAAAAAAATACAACCAGTTAACAGAATGGTAGCAAGGTCACTTTAAAGAGCCTAGGAAAGGACCTATAAGAATGACATTTAAAAGGTGATTATGGATGAGGTTTTTTTTAATTGAATTTTTCGTTTAGCCCATTTCAATATGACAAAGTAACATGTCATTTTAAGGAAAGAAGAGACCCATTTATTTAGGCCCAGGTTTCTCTTTCCTAAAAATCTACCAGTTTGCTTCAATAAAGTGAATTAGCTTTTTAAAGAAATCTGTTCATTCTATCCAAAGGAGTGACAATGGCAAATGCAACAAGGTGATTCTTTATGGCCAAAACTTGCTTATTCTTCCTGGGCAAATCCAGCACTGACATTTAAGATAAGAGAGAAGGAAAAAAAAGGAGGGAGATCCGACAGACAACCAGATACAGAGAGACAGTCACAGAGATAGACAGAGACAGACATTGAAACAAAGAGAGAAGGAAATAGAAACAGACAGGAACAGAGAGGAAAAACAGAATATTTTTTAGGTAAAATGAAGAAGTTGTCCAAGTTCATCCTCATCAAGTCTTTTCAGTACCAGATAACAAATTCTGGTGCCCAATATTATCTTCTCCTTACCATGAGCATAATATTCAATGTCTGTATGTGAGCCCTGGGCTTTACATTGTATAGCATCATATTGCCCTTTTCTAGCAAACTTGGCTCCATACAACAAAGGTTTGTCTACTCATAGTCTTATTTTATTAGGAACTTGCTTTTTATTAAAATATGATAAACAATTTCATAAAAGGTATTAATGTAATGAATCAAAATAGCTAAAATATTACATCATACTGGCATCAAGGTGACACAATGGAAAGCATACTTGACTCAGAGACAGAAAAAACATAATTAAAAATGTAGCCTCAGATACTAGCTGTGTGATCCTCAGCAAATTGTTTCACCTCCATTTGTCTCAGAAGCTTACATTATAATGGGAGACAAAAAAATGAACTGAAGATCATGATTATGGGTGTACTCTTATGAGAAGAGGGAGGAACCTGGAAGAAGTAGGTTGACTAGCCTGGGTCCTTCCTAATCTATAAAATGAAGATAATAATAACAATTACTCCCTAGTGTTGTTGAGAAGATCAAATGAGATAATGATTTTTATAATGATATTTCATTTTACCAATTACATGTAATAACAGTTTTTTCATAATTTTTCTGAAGTTATAGGATCCAAATTGTCTCCCTCTCTACCTTTCCTCCCTCAGTCCAGAGGTGGAAACAATTTGGTGTGGGTTATATGCATATCATGCAAAATATATTTCCATATTGTTGAGATAATAATTTTAAAGCACAGCACAGTGTTTGGCACATAAGTATTATATAGATATAGTTATTATTACTATTACCTCTCAAGTAACATTTTTCCATTTTAAGAATAACATACAAAGAATGATTGTGGGAGAGATTTTTTAGCCTATTGAGTTTTCTCTTACTAATCCAGGAAGTTGGTGCCAAGATTTTTTTCTATATGTATATATATATATTTCCATATATATATATACACATATATAGTTAGTAGGATTAGTACAGTGAGCAGGTAGTAGGGTAATCAGCTAATAATGTGAATCAAATTTTCACTTCTTTCTTGACTGTCTTCCTTTTCAACCTTTCTGCTGAATTGTTTTTTCTCTGTGTCTTGACTTCTATCTGGAAAAACTAAAGAATAACTCCTCCCAATACCTTCCCTGTATCCAAGATTAAAAAACTATTGACAAAGTCTATTGACAGAAGACTTATTGTTGTCTTGATATTCCTGTTTGATTATGTTTAAGCAGAAAGATAAATATTAACATGTTCATTGGATTTCCTTTCACTAAAAGTCCTAAAGAAGATTAACAGTAGGGTAGTGGTGAAAAAATATCTTTAGAATTTTATGTTTAAATATGGTTAACTCTTGATCATCAGAACCAATTAATGGAATTGTCACTGATGGTCAAAAATAGTAACTGATTAAAAAAAAGAACCCTTATTATTTCAATCCAAATCACAAACAAAGACTGAGCAGGCTTAATTGTTCCATATGGTAATCTCCCAGTGGCAATGAGTCCATCTGCTTTTGAAATGAATTTCTCATTTCAACAATAGTTCTCAACTTATCTTGCTGCTTCCTTTGCATTCTTGCTTATCTCTATGACTATCATTGGAAAGTGTCCAACAGGTTTTTTGCTAGGGCTATTTTTCTACCATGATGACCTGGGCATCTATTCCATTGGATCTAATAATTTTTCAGAATGTTATAACTACATGCCCTCTATTATGTATGGTGGAAACCTTTAGATATAGGCTCCAACGATAGTTTTTGAGTCCCTGGTCTTTTACTGTATAGTAGTAGACATTTTGAACTTTATTTTTTTTTACTTTATTTGATGAGCAATCTGGACTTTGAACTTTATTTTTTCCCTCTATTTGATGAGTAATTTTGATGCATAACCTCAAGCCTATCTATAAGTTCTAATCATATGATCTCATGTTCATAGTAAAATGCCATAACAATTTGAATTATCATTTTTATTATTGCTATTAGTCCTCTTTCACTGCTTCCATTTTCTGATGTACTTCAAAACTCAACTTTCTCTTGAAAACACCACATTTTTGCATTCTCTCCCCAAGGCTTAGTGTTCCTTCTTTGACATAAAGTCCAAGAAGAAGAATTACCATACTCCTTGCTCCCCATAAGAAATTTCAAGCACTCTCTCTGTCAAATTAGTACAAACCTTTCCACTTTTAAAGTAAATTAAGTCACATTCAGATGCTTATTGCTGTCACCTATGAATTTTCATCTTTATCATGAATCCTAATGATTAATTATATGGTTGCCAAACTACCAATAAAACAAGCTGAATACTGTGGGTTTTTAAATTAATAAATAATAACTAAATAATATATATTATAGTATAAGTTTTATTAATAATAACTAAAGCAAAAGAACTTCCTGACTTTAGCCCAGTGGCAGGTTCAAAAGAGGATGAGGGAGGAGTTATAGTCATTTAAATACAATCACAGAAAATGTGGAATTCTGTGAAAACTAAAGGACTTCTGGGGATGAAGTCCAAAGGCTTAAAATCTCCAATTATACATATTTCCTCCTATGATCCTATTTGGGAAACCATTTTCCCCGAAAGAATAGTGGAAACATAACTTAAAAATTGCAATGATTTTTGGATAAAGGAAAAGAGAAGGAAACCAATGATGACTAGGTTGAGAACAACCAATTTGGGGACATTCCTCTTTGGCATCAGAGTATACATTAAAAAAAAGGCATTTAAAACCCCCCCATCATTCAATTCACATCCCAAAGTTCACTCTGGATCTTTTGGTACAGCATGTGGTCTCTGCAGGTATCTATCTTCATGGTGTAGTCTGGATTCTGTATGGAGAGAAATGAGGAATGCTGGCCAAGCAGATAGACAGGATAAACAGCAAGTAGTGGCAGGCAGCAAGATGGAGCTGGAGCATAGACACACACTGCCACAGATCCTCATGGTGGGCAGCGACCAGGCAAATTTACTATCTTTACTGTAAGGCTACCTGCTTAAAATATTTTTTTTTTGAGAATTAGTAACCCCTTCGTGGTCACCAAACTGTGGGATTTTAAATTAATAATCAATAACTAAATATTATATTTTATAAAGTTTTATTAAAATAACTAAAACAAAAGAACTGCCTGATTTCAGCCTGGTCCCAGGTTCAAATGAGGACTAGGAGGAGTTATAGCACTTAAATACAATCACGCAAAACATTGGGGGCACAAGAAATTGGAACCCTGGGAAAAACTAAGGGACTTCTGGGGGATGAAGTCCAAAGGCTCGAAATCTCCATTTATACAATACTTTTGACTCCCCATTCCTCATCTGGGGAACTTTCAAGTCTATCTCAGCTACATATGACTCAGAAAAACTAAGTAACTCCCTCAACTGCAACAGTATTTGCCTAAAGTGTCAGAATTCCTTATTATGGTTCCATATATCATTTTATTTTCTCCAGTTTTATTGAGGTACACTAGATAATTTGAATTTATTATACAGCATTATCCCTACATAGTATTATTTCAAGGCACTGCACTACCCTGGTTTCCCCTCATCTGTTTTTCAGTTTTTCTGTGAGTTTCCCAATAAGTTTTACATAATAATACATATCTGTTCCCATTAAATGAAAAGCTGGCTAATAAAAAATCACAATATTATAAATAATCAATAAACAAAATCAAATAAATAATATCACAAATCACAAAGTGTATAACTAACAAGTAAGAATACTAGCCTCATTTTTAAAATAATCATAAAAGAAACATTCATTCAAAATGGAAATCATAATCCTCAGCAAAGATGAGTTTGATGAATGAGCTCAGTTCCTAGTGTCAGAAATAGATTACATTTATCTATGAAACATTTATCACAAACCTTGAATGGTATCATACTCCCTAGTGCAATCACTAATATCAATCAGTTGAGTAGTGTAGTCAGAACTAATTTATTCAATTTATATTTGACAAAAAATGTCAATCTGGAAACTTAGTTACTATGAGCTTTTATCAACAAATCTCTCAAATAATCCAGCAAAAAGAAAAAAAATTGCTTGTATACAAAAGTCAAATTTATAATTCAATTTTTCTTTCTGTTATTCAACTTTACAAAATAACTCCTTTTTATACAATGCTATTCACACAATAAAAACTGGCTCTAAATGAGTATGGTAATGATCAAACAAAAACAAAAGGTAGTAGACTGAAGAAATGAGTTCTAGTAATTATCCTTATTTTGATAACTTTCCCAACTTGAGACTTCTTGGGAAAAATAATTTATTTTAGAATTATCAAAGATAATAATAAAGACAATTTTTTTTCATAGTAATAACATAGTAATCAGTTCTTTAAAAAGCATTAAGCACAACCAAATAAATTATAGAGAGGTACAGGTACTCTCATAGTGTTTACTTTTCTGTAGTTTTTGCCAGCTACCTACTATATTCTAATAAAACAAACGTTTTGAAAATGAAAAGACTACAATTTTGATTAATTTTCTCTCTCTACATCTCTGTCTGTGTCTCTCTGTCTCTGTCTTTATTTTCTTTCCCTGTTTTTATCTCTTATCTCTCATTCTTAATATTATAGACTACCAGAGTTTCTTGATATTCTATAAACAAAAAAATGAATTAGTACAATTAATTTAAATGGCCCTTTTCCACATTCCCTAGTAACAAGAAGAGGGAATAAAAGAAAAAAATGGAAAAATAAATATAGCAGAAGTCGTGGACTAAAATATTTTTTTACCTATAGATGAAATTATATCTACACATTTATAAACAAAATTTATTTGTCTTTGGATTTCAGGTTTCCAGAGCAAAGCTCTGTTTTTGATAATTAAATGTTAAGAATCATGATCAGAAATACCTCAATTCACAGCCATACCCATATGCCAGGAGAGCAGTGGTGTTAAAAAGATGGGGTCATGTTATAGGAAAAAGTTTGAGATTATCAAAAGCACAGTGTCATTTCCCAAGTGCAATTTATGCTATTAACTTTTTTTTTTAATTATGGATCTAGATCACTGTCTACCGATCTAAAATAGATATAGGGAACATGCACTATATAAATGAATTCATTGGCAAATGGAACTCCAAAGAGAGTTTCCAATATGATAAGGGTTGGCATTTGCAAATTTTTGTAAATTTTCATCTTAGAATGTTCACTAGAAAAATGAGACTTTAAGTAAATAAATTGCTTAAGGTCACATAAACAGTAAGTATCAAAGGTAGAATTTGTACTGATTTGGACTGTGGTGTCACAGCTGTGAGGTCTTATAGCATAAGCTTGTTTTCTTTGCACTACACCATACTGTCCAATATATATGGATTGAATGTACCAATTCAAAAGTTAACAACTTTAGTGATCTGTACAATGGGGGGAAAATTAATGACAATGAGAAATAGAATATTATATGGGGAGAAAATCACATTGTAATTCATTACAATGTACTCTGTTAGCTAGATTCATCACAAATGTCATCATCAACTTTTTTAGTTGTTAATAAGTGGAAGTTGTGACTATTATTGATGAATAACTTTCTCTTTAATAATACTGATAAAATCTTTAGTAATAAAATGCCCCCCAAATGTCCCCACCCTATAACTTCTCCTAATCATAATGGAACAGAATCTACTTTCCTAAAACTAAGATAAAACCCAGTTAGACATTATAAATAAAGTAAAAAAAAAAAGATAAAATAGAACAATCATAAAACATTATGGATGAAGTTGCTATTCCCTATGGAAATTTAAGGCTAGAAGTTTAAAAGTTCAATAGTTTAGCAGGAATCACTGAAGTCATAAAGACAAACAAGGTAAAAGTATATACCAAGAAAGGACTATTAGAATTGTCAAATGAAAAGGTAAGCTCAGAAGGCAGTTGTAAATGGAGAACACTGATTCTTGATTAAGTTGTTTGAGATATAAAGAGACCAGTTTGATCAGTATTGTTTTTTTCTAAGAAATCAATTTCTAATTCCCACTTCGACTTCTCTTACAACTTATTACAAGAAATTGGTTGCAATTATTTCATACATAAGCATGGTATAGAAATTTGCAATGTTTATAGGATCCAAAGTTTAACTTCATTGTTTTACATATAAGGAAACTGATCGCTATATGAGATACAACAAGAATCTTATTCCAATGACTCAATGTTCAATACCTTTTTCAACTGTAGTTAGGCTGATTCCTATTTTCTCAATTTCCATATAGATTAAGGCCAATAATGTAACCCATCTGCCTCCCTAATAGAAGTTTCAGGAAAAGTAATGTTAATTTTAACAAAATATGTGAAATTACCTGATGAAATGCTGCATAATCATATCAATACATAGGATTACAGACATTTTTATTAGTAGTAGTATTATAAAAATGTCACATTGCTCTAGGATAATGGCGAATGGGTGTGTTTGAGGATATAGCTTCTAAAACCTACATAGTGGATGTCATATTCATTTTTCAATACCAG
This sequence comes from Monodelphis domestica, assembly GCF_027887165.1. NCBI lineage: Eukaryota > Metazoa > Chordata > Mammalia > Didelphimorphia > Didelphidae > Monodelphis > Monodelphis domestica. Next base: position 145,368,095 of record NC_077234.1, on the reverse strand, counting down.
TAATATTATTTGATCTATCACATAGTCAGCAAATTATTATTATGAAATTATTTCAAAATAAAAAGCTTGTTCCAATGAAATTGTTCATGCTTCAGGCACTTGAGAATGAAACCAATTCTAATCTATGCTCAGGATATAATTGATTGGGGAACAAGAAACTGCTGTTTAAGACAAAATGTCTGATTAGAAAATATATAAAAGCTAAAACATTTTGTACTTTCCTATTAAATTTGCTGAAAAGAAAAGGTATAAAATTTGATAAGAGATTATTTCCATAACAAAAATAAACATTGGTAAATTAAACCAATGTTCCCATATTTCTCATTTTCTAGTAGAGACAATTTCTACTTTAAAAATAAAAGAAAATGCTGAAATATTAAAATTCACTCTGGTGGAATAGATAAACTATGCAGGAGCACACATATTACAATAATGTGTTTATATTTGTAAAGTGTTTTTCAGGTAAGTCAGGGTAGCATATTAGGGTGAACACTCCAATAGGGCATTTAGACCTACATGCCTTTCCCAGCTATGTCAACAACAATAACAAATCTGGCTTTGAGCAACTAATTTAAATCCTCTATTTTGAAGTTTTTCCATCAGAAAAATGAGGTCATTGGCCTCCAAATCCAAGGATCTCTATTACTATAAAACTTATTTTAAAACAAAACAACTTTGGAGCAACTACTCAACACTTTCAGGATGTGAACTTAATTTGAAAAATTAATTAAGCTTGCATTCCTAAGATGGGTCATATGTGATATATTGACCTTCTCTTTCAGTTTATTTTATTTATGACTAGAATATGTAGAAGCATAGACACGAAACAGACTCAAGGACACTAAACAGATTGATGAGTGCATGTGTACTGCACACTTTCAGACATCTACTTTTCCTGAGATCATGCCATGGTGAATTTGACACTCAAGCTGTGCTGCATTGTTTTGGCCTGAATGATGTGTATGAGTACCAATTCAAAGCCAGCTATGGCCCCTGATAAGTTTCTTATTCTACTCTATCTTAAAAATCATCATTTTTGCCTCCAGAAATTTGCTTTATCATCTTCTCTGTTTCCATCCCACTTTTTTGTATTGCCTTTCAAAATAAACATACCATAAGTCTGATACTGGCTATCACTCTGCCATGTATATATATATATATATATATATATATATATATATATATATTTTTTTTTTTTTTTTAAGTTCAGTGATTATCTTGATCTTGTATTTGAAACCTTAGTTCATTTCAACATGCATGGCACATTGCAAGTACTCAATAAATGCTTTATTTTTATTCATTTGAGCCATGTTAGCAAAAAATAACAAGTTTCAATTCTGATTATGGAAATTATGAAAAATGAGTATTGAGCTGATATTTTTGGAGGAGATGTCACCCTTTTGGTCTCCCAAAAGAGTTTGATTAAAAAAAAAACTACAAACTATCTCTCCCATAGACTATGACATTGGATTGGATCCTCCTTTCTTTTGTCTAACTATAAATGCTGGTAGGGTTTTTTGACCTGCTCCATATTTGTCTCTAAACCAGGACTTCATTAAGTGATGATCTCAAGTAGGATGCTGTCATGTTGTGAAGCACACTATACATAGCAGGGAGGTTGCAGGCCAGGAACTCAGTCATTTTTGCCTGGCTGCTCCCTCTTTTGCCCCCAATTTCTAGCCACTCTGTCTCTCTCTCTCTCTCTCTCCCCTTCCCCAACTATAGCTCCTAATTTTTCTGGTGTGTAGGTCTCTGCTTTCTCTCTCTGGGGACCAGCTTGACTTTCTGGCTTGAAATCTGTGGGGTCTGGGCTGTGAGGGGAGTCTATTGGCAGATTAATGAACTAATATTTTAAAAAAATAAAAATGTAACCTCCAGGAAATTTAATTTGTTACAACAAAAAATATACTTTTTTTAAAAATTCAAGTCAGTATTTTTTTTAATTTCATACACTGATATATTCAAGGTATGAAGAAGACTTATTTAGAATATTAATAATTGTGACTCTTTAGCTGGTGGTTTTTTGTGAGTGAATCTTTTATCACAGCTACCTATATATTGCCAAAATGATATGTGTATAGCATCCAGTCATGCTGCAGTCACAAGTACCCAGATGCTGGCCTTAGGATTGCCAACATGGAATCTAGGAATCCCAAACTTGTGGCCTAGTGAGATCTGATGAACTCCAAGTCGGGACTAGTTTATAGGTTGGAGACTCCAAAGTTATACTTGTTCCCTTTTTCCCATGAGAATCTACCCTGAAGGGAATCTCAGGCTAGCAGTTTCAGGCTGAGTGAGAGACCCTCAGGGGAATGACAATCCACTTCAGGTGAGAACTAAACCCAAGCCAAAGTCCAGTGACTCTTTGTCTCCTGAAGCCTTTTCCAGTATACCACACCCTCATTCTGAAGATCGAACTCAGGACCTTCAGCTGATACTTTGCCTATAGTGCCAAAATTTGGGATTCCTAGATTCCATGTTGACACAAACAATTTGTTATGCTTTGAGGCATGGAGGGGGAATATACTTTCTAATCTGTTCTCATTGGCATTGAAAATGCAAGGACAGATCATATTTGTTTTTTGGCTGATCTTGGACAATACCTAAAGAAAGGAAGACAAAAATATGGCAATTATATATGACTGTCCATTTAACATTGAACTAGAAGCTTATCTAAAACAGAAATACTAAGGACAAGGTGCTCATTTACTACCATATCATAAAGGAAATCCCAATTTACTAATAGCATGGCATGCTGGGGATCAGATATTTTTTCCCCTCTTCTTATTTGAATAATCTAGATTTTGGTACTATTGATTTTATTACCTTAAAAATTTTGTGAACATAGTGAAATCACTGAATAATTTTATGTGTAAATTAATAAAATATGAGCAAGAATTCTTTAATATATCATATTAATACTTGTGCCTTATATCTATGAGTGTGTATATACAAAGATTGACAAATACATATGATATACAGTATATTTTCTAGGATGGGCCTATAAATACTTGTTGTTTAGGACACTCCAAATTAAGAACTTCAGCATGTAGGCCAGAGTGGGAAAAACAAATCAACACCTTAACCTAATCTTCCTAATTTCAAATACATTTTTTGTTGTTTTTATTTATTGCTGCATATATTATATTCCCCAGCAAAAGGTAAGAAGTTTGGCTTTTAAAAGCCTAATATAAATGTCTGACAAAAAATAATATTGGATTAAATGATTGTTGAGTTGAATTTGTAACCATAAAGGGCTATGTAATAAACAAATTAATATGGGAATACATATGTATATGTATATATATACACAGGTAAATTTATACACCTATACACAAAGAAAAATTTAAATTATTATTTACTTATTTATTTATGCATTACTGAGCTTCTCAATAATTGTTCATTTTTCATTTGTCAATCTGTAAAAGTATTATATAGAAGGTGCTATTATTTGTTATAATACAAGAAAGGTACTATATTTTTATCAGACAACTTAAGGTCAATTCTTGCTTCTTCCACTTGCTAGCTGGGATGAAATTGATTCATCTCTAAAACAAGAAAAATATTGTTTTCCTAAACTACTTCATATAACTTTTAATTTTTTTTTTAATTTTAGAGAATTTGTTTCCTTTAGTAACTTTTTCAATTTCTTTTAGTAATTTACATATAAGTTTTCTGAAGTTATATGAACCAAGTTGTCTCCTTTCTTTCTGCCACCCTATTCCAAGAGCTAACAAGCAATTCAATCTAACTGATACATGTATTATCACACAAAAAGTATTTCCCTGTTATTCATTTTTGTAAGTGAACATATAAAACCAAAACACCAAAACATATACCCAACTAAAGAAATGATAAATCATATGTTTTCATTTGCATTTCTATCCCAACAGTTCAACAGTTCTCTCTCTGGAGGTAGATAGCATTCTTTTAAAAAGCTCTCCTCATAGAGCTTTGAGAAATAAATAATTTTTAAATTTTTATTTTATTAATATACATTAATATATTGAAAAATATTATTGTATTTTTAAAGCAGAAAATAATTTGCATACTTAAAAAAAAACTAATGCAATTTGTGACTGATGTGGACATATAATGCCTAACAAGGTGCAGTAAAAAAGGAAATTCTTACATTTGAACAATTATTTTTATCAAATTACCTTACTACATTTTTAAACTAACTACTTACAACCTTTTTTTTTGCAAAATGATCATCCAAAGAAACTTAGAGAAACAACAAGGAAACTTAAAGAAAAAACAAAAATAAGTTAAACTTTATAGATTTATTTGCAAAACCAGTTTATTTCCAGAAACATTATCTTTTAAGTTTCTAATATTTTCTTTATAAACTTGAATTGTTTCCTTATATTTTAGTATTAAAATATCATGTCTGCTTACTCAGTACCTCATCAGCACCTAGAGGTGAATCTAAATTGTTGAATAACATGTCAGCTAGCTATAGGACCAAAATATAGGTCCAATAACAGAGAATCTATAGTTGAAGACAATGTGAACCAAAGTATTTTCTTTAACATTTTTTCACCACAACTCATGACAATGTCAAGTAAAATTTGTTTAATTCATTTTGACAAACATCTATTATGATTTTACTATATTCAATGTCTTTTGCTAGATTTTGAAAGAATCAAAAAATGGCATGGGTTCTTAAAATGTCAAGAGTATATACAGTGCAGAAAAAAGTAAAACTTTATGTACAGAATAATACATTCCTCTGTCATATGCACACACTAATTTAAAACAAATATAATTTCCTAATTCTTATTTATGAATAACTTACAGAATCATCTTCAAAACTTGCTAGGCAGGAGACTAGGTGAATAACATTCATTTCAAAATTATTTAGTGCTTGTATAACCCTAAGAAAGCCACATACTTCTCTGGACCTCAGTTTCTTCATCTGTAAAAATAATGCATTTGGTTAGAATGCTAATGTTCCTTTAAGACATAGTTATAATCCTATTTATCCCTTATCTTTATTAATTTTAAACATTAATAATTTCATGTCATTAAATACAAAAAATGAAATCAGTTATGAAATTTAGTTCAAATTAGTTATTTAACATATAAAAAGGAAAGTGAGGCCCAAAAAAGGGCTGTAACTGATTCAAAGTCATATAAACTATTTATTTTTATTTTATTATTAATTATATTTTTCTGGATTACATGACAATGCAATTTCTTAATATTCATTTCTAATATTTTACCATCCATATACTTTCTCTACACCCCTATTCTCCCTCATCCCCATGAAGGCAAGTAATATGATATGTAGTACATATAGCATTATAAAATACATATTTCCATATTCATCATGTTATGAAACAAGACACATGTTACTTATACTTGAGAAAAGTTCATGGATGAAATAAACAATGGTATTTTTCAAATTGCATTTGGACTCTGTTCCTTCTATGATGATAAATATTCTTTTTTTGTGATGAGACACTTAGAATTATCTTGGATACCTGCCTTTATAATAATTATTAAGTCATTCAGAGGTGATTATCAGACATTATTATTCATACTGTATACTCAATTCTCCTGGCTTTGCTCACTTTACTTTGCATTCCTTCATATAAAGCTTTCCAGGTATTTTTGTGATCAATTTGATTGTCATTTCTCATGATATAATAGTGTTCCATTACAAGCATAAATCACAACATGTTCAGCTTTTCCCAATCAATGTATATCAATTCAGTTTTCAGTTCTTTCCTACCACAAAAAATATTGTTATGAATATTTTTAAAGGTAGGGTGTGTTCCCCTATCATTAATTTTTGGGATAGAGACCAAGTAGTGGGATAGCAGCCAAAGGGTATGCAGAGTTTTAAGATCCTTTGGGCATCCTGATTGCTCACCAGAATGGTTTTATCAGTTCACACCTCCAACAAGTATATTAGTGTTCTCATATTTCCATAACTCCAGAATTCATCATTTTCATTTTTTGTCATTCAAGTCAATAATATGGGTATAAGATATTATCTCAGAATTGTTTTAATTTGCATTTCTCTAATTAATAATGATTTGGAACATTTTTCATATGGCTAAATATAGTTTTAATTTTTTAATCTATGAATTGCCTATTCAGATCCTTTGATAATTTGTCAATTGGGAAAGGTTTAATATTCATATCAATCTGACCCAGTTCTCTATATATTTGAGAAATTAAGCTTTGGTCAGAGAGACTTACTATATATTTTATATCAGTTTGTTGTTTGTTTTTTAATCTTCTATTAATTAAATCTTCTATTAATCTTCTATTCATTGCTCCTTTAGGTGAAAATTTCTAAAATTTAATATAGTCAAAGCTATCAGTTTTATGTTTTATTAAATCTCTGTGTCTTGGTTTTATGCATATCACTTAATATTAACATAAAAGAATAGAACCAACGTCTTGGTTTTTAGCCCAGTGTTTTCCCCATTATAGCATGTAATATCTGTAATGTATGGAATGGATTCCATTGGCTTTGAGTACTAAGAAAAATTCTCTGTACAAAAAGAAATGTTATTCTGATAAATCACTGGAAAAAAAGACAGCTTATACTAGAAAAGTGAAATCATTATATATTAGAGAAATTTAGCCATTTAACTCCATTTATCTCAGTTTCATCTTTTTTACAATTATAAGGAAAAGAAAACGGTAAATCCCTCCAGTATCTTTGCTGAGCAAACCCCAAATGGGATCACAAAAAGTCAGACATGAGAATAATGACTGAACAACAAAATCTGCATATATGGCTAATTTCCCTAAATAGAAAACATAGGGAGGCAGAGTCAAGATGGTACCATAGAGGCAGCATACGTTGAGACCTCTGAAAACCCTACCTTACCAATTACAAACTAAATGCTCCTAGGGGATGGAAAATCAAACCTAATAATAAGACAAAGCCAAGGAACCCTCCTGCTGGACTCAACTTAAAAGGTACACCCCCAAAAGATGGAATTCAAGAACACTCCAGTTGAAGGAGAAGGAAGAAGAAAGGTCCCAGGGCCCATACCCCATCTAGGCCACTAAGCCTCCAGTGGCAGCTAGAACCTATGGGTCAGCAAACTGACTGGTCTGGAGGGAGTACCTTGTGGATAGAGCTGTGCCACGCTCAGAGTTTTCAACACAGTCAGGGGGGAAGCAGATAGAGGTGAAACATAGAGCTCAGAGTTAGAAGCATAGTTGCATCAGTGGAAACACTCCATATTGCACCCCCCTCCCAAGGTTTAGGCCCCAGGGCAAATCCAGGAATACAGACAGACTTCATCCCATCAAAGCATCCAGAGGACAGGGAAGCTCAATCTCCAACACCCCTACCCCACAGACTACACTGAGAGATTTACTGACAAAACTCAAATTGTGAAGGCTGAATGAAAGCCCAAAACCACAAAAAAATGAGAGGAGCAAGAGCTCAGGCAACAGCAGGGAGTAAAGAAGGGGTAAGTGTGAGCAAACAACAGAAAATGAAAAAAAGAAATTATAATCGATAGCTTCCATATAGGCATTGAATAAAGAGCACATTGTAAAAATGGAGATTTTGAACCCTAGACTTCATTCCCCAGAAATCCTTGGTATTTCCCAAAATTCCCTATAATCTCTCCTGAGTTTCCATGTTGGCAAGATTACAATTGGTATTTAATTGGCAGTAATGCCTCCCATGCTCTCTTCCTTTGCAATGATGAAGGGAGTATATTGTTAAGCTAAGTGAGTGGATTCTAAATGGGCCATGGGCATGTGGTTTTTATTTTCTATCTTCTTTATTCCTTATTACCATTAAAAACTCATAAAATATAATAATTTAATTATTAGAGATATAATTTAATTTTTATGAAATGGAACAGAGAAAGATGAGGGAACTCCAAGCAAAAAAAAAGAAAAGGAAGGAAGGAAGGAAGGAAGGAAGGAAGGATGGAAGGAAGGAAGGAAGGAAGGAAGGAAGGAAGAAAGAAAGAAAGAAAGAAAGAAAGAAAGAAAGAAAGAAAGAAAGAAAGAAAGAAAGAAAGAAAGAAAGAAAGAAAGAAAGAAAGAAAGAAAGAAAGAAAGAAAGAAGAAGAAAGAAAGAAGAGAAAGAAAGAAAGAAAGAAAGAAAGAAAGAAAGAAAGAAAGAAAGAAAGAAAGAAAGAAAGAAAGAAAGAAAGAAAGAAAGAAAGAAAGAAAGAAAGAAAGAAAGAAAGAAAGAAAGAAAGAAAGGAAGAAAGGAAGGAAGAAAGGAAGAAAGGAAGGAAGAAAGGAAGAAAGGAAGGAAGGAAGAAAGGAAGGAAGGAAGAAAGAAAGGAAGGAAGAAAGAAAGAAAGAAAGAAAGAAAGAAAGAAAGAAAGAAAGAAAGAAAGAAAGAAAGAAAGAAAGAAAGAAAGAAAGAAAGAAAGAAAGAAAGAAAGAAAGAAAGAAAGAAAGAAAGAAAGAAAGAAAGAAAGAAAGAAAGGAAGGAAGGAAGAAAGAAAGAAAGAAAGAAAGGAAGGAAGGAAGGAAGAAAGGAAGGAAGAAAGGAAAGAACAGGGAATTGGATATAGGCCCTGAAAGAACTCAAAATACAATTCAAAATACAATCAAGAGAGGCTGAAGACAACTTTACAAGCAAGATAAATCATCTGGAAACAGAAAACAGTGTCTTGAAAGTCAAAATTAATCAGCTTGAAAATGAGGAAAATGAGAAGAAAGAGGAGGCAAAAAAAATGAAAGATGAGGCACAGGAGATGAAAGATGAGGCAAAGAGGATGAAATATGACCTCCAAAGAAAGTCAGACCAGAAGGAAAAGTATGACCAAAAAGTCTGGGATGAAATCCAGTCCTTAAGAACCAGAATACAACAATTAGAAGCAAGTGACTTCACAAGGCAACAAGACACTATAAAACAAAATCAAAAGAATGAAAAAATTGAGAAAAATATGAAGCATATCATTAATAAAATAGAAGATTTAGAAAATCGTTCCAGGAGAAACAACTTAAAAATCATTTGCCTACCAGAAGACTATGACAAAAAAAAAAAAGCCTGGGCAACATACTACAGGAAATTATTCAAGAAAACTGACCCAATATTCTACAATAAGAGGGAAAAGTGGAAATTGAAAGAATCCACAGATCACCTCCTGTACTTAATTCCCAACTGACAATACCCATGAATGTTATAGGCAAATTAAAGATCTATCAGACATTGGAAAAAATATTACAAGTTGCTGAGAAGAAATCATTCAGATAACATGGAACCACAGTGAGGATAACACAGGATCTGCCTGTGTCTCCACTGAAGGACCAAAAGGCATGGAATATGATATACTGGAAATCAAGGGAACTAGGTCTACAACCAAGAACAAACTACCCATCAAAATTGAATATATTCTTTCAGGGGAATGTATGGTCATTTAACAAAATAAAAGAATTCCAAGCATTTGTAAAGAAAAGACCAGACCTAAAGAGACAATTTGATGCCCAAGAACAGAACTCAAGAGAATCATCAAAAAGTAATTAAAGAAGAGAGAAAAAAGAAAAACTAATCTAAAATTAAAAAAAAACAATTTTTTAAAGAGATACAATAAGTTTAAATACGTATCCTGAAAAAAGGTCATTGGTAAATCTTAAAAACTGTTATTATCACCTGGGCAGATAGAAGAATTAAACTTAGAGGAAACAGTGACAAACTGTATAGGATGAAATGCCAAGACATAAATATGTATATAGATATATGTATGCATAAATATACACATGTATGTATGTGTGTATATATGTGTGTGTAAATATATATATATATATATATACATATATATATATGCAACTAGAGCTAAAAAATAGAGGTTAATAATAAATGAAATGGGAAAAGAAACAAAAGGGGATGAATTTATATGTCACAAAGAAGCTCATGGTGGGAGGGAGGAGAATACCAATGTACTGAAAGGGTAAAGAGGTTGGAGAAAGGAAATATTTAATTCTTAGATGCATTGAAATTTACTCAAAGAGGGAAGAACAATCCAATCCATTGGGGCAGAGAATTGATTTGTGCCCTATAGGGAAGTAGAAGGGTAACAAATGGACTGGTGGGGAGGAAAGCAGGACAAGGAAGGGAGAGGATGGGGGTATTTTAAAAAGACTGTAAAGAAAATAAGGGGGGAATAAAAAGGGAGGGGCAGAAAGAAAAGTAAAATAAGGGTGTGAATTGGGGGACTGATCAAAAACAAAACATTGGTGTAGAAGGAAATAGTGAAATAATAAAAGGCAGGACTAGGAGTACAAATCAGAATTCTTGTAAATTCAAAGCTGGTAATCATAACTCTGATTGTGAATGGAATTAACTCACACATAAAATGCAAGGGAATAGCAGAGTGAATTAGAATCCAAAACCCTACCATATGCTCTCTACAAGAAGTACAAATGAGGAAGGTAGAGACACACGGCAAAAGTAAGAGGATGTACACAAATCTACTGGGAATCAACTGATAAAAAAGGAAGGAGTCATAATAAAGATATCTGACAAAGCCAAAGTAAAAATAGATCTAGTTAAAAGAGATAGGGAAGGTAATTACATCCTGATAAAAGACAATGCGGGAATCTCAGTACTTAACATGTATGTACCAAATGGCATAGTATCCATATTTCTAAAGGAGAAACTAGTAGAGCTCAAGGATGAAATAGATAGAAAAACTATACAAGTGGGAGATCTGAATCTTCCTCTATCTGAACAAGATAAATCAAAACAAAAAATAAATGAGAAAGAGGTAAGAGAGGTGAATGAAATCCTACAAAAATTAGAGTTAGTAGATATGTAGAGAAAAATAAATAGGGACAAAAAGGAATACACCTTCTTTTCAATAGCACATAATATATTCACAAAGATTGACTTTGTACTTGGTCATAAAAACTTTGCAAACAAATGCAAAAGAGAAGAAATCATAAATGCAACCTTCTCAGATCACAATGCAATGAAAAGAAATAGAATAATTAGTAAAGGTACATGGAGAGTTAAATTTAAAAAAATTGGAAATAAAAATGCAATTTTCCAAATCTGTTAAAGAACAAATTATAGAAAAAATTAATAACTTAATTGAAGAAAATGACAATGATAGACATTCTTTCAAAATCTATGGGAGGCAGCAAAAGCAGTAGTCAGGGGAAATCCATATCTGAGTTCATATATTAACAAATTAGAGAGGGTCAAGGCTAATGAATTGGAAATGCAAATTAAAAAACTAGAAAGTGAACAAATTAAAAATAATCAGATAAAGACTAAGTTAAAGATCCTAAAAATCAAAGGAGAAATTAATAAAATTGAAAGTCAAAGGACTATTGATTTAATAAATAAGACCAGAAGCTGGTACTTTGAAAAAATCAAATAAACTAGATAATGTACTGGTCAACCTAAATAAAAAATTTTAAAAAAGAAAAGAAGAAAACCAAATTTATAGAATCCAAGATGAAACATCTAATGAAGAGGAAATTAAGGCAATCATTAAAAATTATTAATGCCAATTATATGGCAATAAATATTACAATCTAGGTGATATGGATGAATATTTACAAAAATATAAATTGCCTAGACTAACAGAGGAAAAAATAGACTACCTAAACAACCCCATATCAAAAAAAAAACAAAAACAATTGAAAGAGCCATCAAAGAACTCCCTAAGAAAAAATCCTCAGGTCCAGATGGATTCACAAATGAATTCTATCAAACCTTCAAAGAACAACTAATCCCAATATTATACAAACTATTTGACAGAATAAGCAAAGAAGGAGTTCTACCAAATTCCTTTTACAACACAAATATAGTACTGATTTCAAAGCCAGGCAGGTCAAAAACAGAGAAAGAAAACTGAGGATCAATCTCCTTAATGAACATAGAGGCAAAAATCTTCAATAAGATACTAGCAAAAAGACTCCAGCAAGTCAAAATGATGGTTTCTCATTATGACCAGGAAGGATGCATACCAGGAATGCAAGGATGCTTCAATATTAGGAAAACCATTCACTGTATTGACCATATTAACAAGCAAATTGACAAAAGTCATATGATTATCTTAATAGATGCAGAAAAAGCCTTTGACAAAATACAACACTCATTCCTATTGAAAACACTCTATAGCATAGGAATAAAAGGACCTTTCTTAAAAATAATAAACAGGATGTACTTAAACCATCAGCAAACATCAACTGCAATGGGGACAAACTAAATGCATTCCCAATAAGATCAGGAGTGAAACAAGAATGCCCGTTATCATCTCTGTTATTTAACATTTTTTAAAACCTTACCTTCCATCTTGGAGTCACTACTGTGTATAGGCTGCAAGGATTAGGATGTTCATTTAGATTCTACATCCCAGGCCATATTCCCTTGACCCATGTATTCAAGCAGTTGTTTTTCTTCTGTGTTTATACTCCCACAGATTTCCTCTGAATGTGGATAAGGTATTTTTTCTTGTAGATTCTTCCAAGTTGTTCAGGATTATTATGTTGCTACTAATGGAGAAGACCATTCCATTCGATTGTACCACAGTGTATTAGTCTCTGTGTACAATGTTCTCCTGGTTCTGCTCCTCTCACTCTCCATCAATTCCTGGAGGTTGTTCCAGTCCCCATGGAATTCCTCCACTTTATTATTCCTTTGAGCACAATAGTATTCCATCACCAACATATACCACAATTTGTTCAGCCATTCCCCAATTGAAGGATATACCCTCATTTTCCAATTTTTTGCCAACACAAAGAGAGCAGCTACGAATATTCTTGTACATTGTCTTTATCCTTATTATCTCTTTGGTGTACAAACACAGCAGTGCTATGGCTGGGTCAAAAGGTGGGAAATCTTTTGGCACCCTTTGGGCATAGTTCTAAATTGACCCCCAGAATGTTTGGACCAATTCACAATTTCACTAGCAATGCATTAATGTACCAACTTTGCCACATCCTCTCTAGAATTCATTACTTTACATTGCTATCATGTTAGCCAATCTGCTAGGTGTTAGGTGATACCTCAGAGATGTTTTGATTTGCTACTCTGTGATTATCAGAGATTTAGAACAATTTTTCACGTGCTTATTAATAGTTTTGATTTTGTTATCTGAAAATTGCCTATTCATGTCCCTTGCCCATTTATCAATTGGAGAATGGCTAGATTTTCTGTACAATTGGTTTAGCTCTTTGTAAGGCTTTTGTTATGAAGATTGTTTCCCAATTTGTTGCTTCCCTTCTAATTTTGGTGGCATTGGTTTTGTTTGCACAAAAAAACTTTTTAGTTTTACGTAATCAAAATTATTGACTTTACATTTTGTGATTTTTTTCTAGTTCTTGCTTGGTTTTGAAGTCTTTCCTTTCCCAAAGGTCTGACATGTATACTATTCTGTGTTCACCTAATTTGCTTGTAGTTTCCTTCTTAATATTCAAGTCATTCACCTATTTTGAGTTTATCTTGGTGTAGTGTGTGCGATGTTGATCCAAACCTAATATCTCCCATATTATCTTCCAATTTTCCCAGCAGATTTGATATTTGATAAATACTGTGTTTTGGTCCCAAAAGCTGGGATCTTTGGGCGTGTCATAGACTGTCTTGCTGAGGTTACTTACCCCTAGTCTGTTCCACTGATCCTCCTTTCTGTCTCTTAACCAGTATCAAATTATTTTGATGATCACTGCTTTATAGTATAGTTTGAGATCTAGGATGGCAAGGCCTCCTTCCTTCATATATTTTTTCATGATTTCCCTGGATATCCTTGACATTTTGTTCTTCCAGATTAACTTTGTTATGTTCTTTTTTAATTCCATAAAAAAATATTTTGGTATTTCAGTGGGTATGGTACTAAATAAGTAAATTAATTTGGGTAGGATGGTCATTTTTATTATGTTAGCTTGTCTTACCCATGAGCAGTTGATGTTTTTCCAAATGTTTAGATCTAGTTTTAATTGTGTGAAGACTGTTTTGTAGTTTGGTTCATATAGTTTCTGTGTTTGTCTCGGCAGATAGATTCCTAAGTATTTTCTATTGTCTAGCATGATTTTAAATGAAATTTCTCTTTCTTGATGCTGAAATATGTTGGAGATATAAAGAGTTCTGATGACTTATGTGAGCTTATTTTGTATCCTGCAACTTTGCTAAGATTGTTGAATATTTTTGACTAGCTTTTTGGTTGATTCTCTAGGACTCTTTATGTAGAGCATTATATCATCTGCAAAGAGTGATAGTTTGCTCTACTCCTTGCTTATTTTAATACCTTCAATTTATTTTTCTTCTCTAATTGCTACAGCTGGTGTTTCTAGTATAATGTTAAATAACAGGGGGCAACTGAGTAGCTCAGTGGATTGAGAGTCAGGCCTAGAGATGGGAGGTCCTAGATTCAAATCTGGTCTCAGATACTTCCCAGCTGTGTGACCCTGGGCAAGGCACTTGACCCCCATTGCCTAGCCCTTACCACTCTTCTGCCTTGGAGCCAATACTCAATATTGATTCCAAGACAGAAGGTAAGGGTTTAAAAAAAAAAAAGAAGAAGACAGCTTTTCCCATGGCGGCCATTCTCATAGTTCTAGTACTTGAGTCTGAAAGTTAAGGAGAACTTGCCTTATATGAGATACCCACCTTACAAACTGAACTCGGAGCCTCTTTCTAGTTAAAGGATAATACAAAAGTTATATATATATATATATATATATATATATATACATACATATATATATATATATACATATATATATACTTATTTTGATTAAATTGATTAAAGTGAGATTTCTTTGAAATGAAAAAAAATATTACATATACTCATGCATGCAAATATGTCACTAGAGGTGCCATTATATGACAATATTTGGAAGATTATGGTAGAAACTGCTTTTTTCTTCCCTACCCCAATGCACAAATTAGATAAAAATGTAGAGCATATTCTTTCTTTCTTTTTAAATAACATTTTCTACCAATTATATATAAAACAATTTTAAACATTTACAAAAATGTTTTTGAGTTCAAATTCTCTCCCTCCCTCCTGTACTATCTTCCCTCCTCCCTGAGATAGTAAGTAATCTGATATAGATTTTACGTGTGCAATCATAAAAATATTTTTTTTCACATTCTTCATTTTGTGGAAGAGATGGTAAACAAAAATAAATAAAGAATATGAAATATATAAAAAAACAGAAAACCTAATCCTTATGAACTTTAGGACATTACAAAATATTCACTATTTTATTCAGGTTTTCTCAATTACTCCTACTCAGTATTTACATTTTTTCGTTATCTGGACCCTGTGTATACTGCATGGTA
Organism: Monodelphis domestica; assembly: GCF_027887165.1. NCBI lineage: Eukaryota > Metazoa > Chordata > Mammalia > Didelphimorphia > Didelphidae > Monodelphis > Monodelphis domestica. The sequence continues at coordinate 145,352,857 of NC_077234.1, read as the reverse complement.
TTATGTTTTTCAGAAAAAAAGGAGGATATCCCCTTTTGGGATCTATAAATTCATTTTCTAGACCTGAGGATATACTACTCTGCCTCTTCTGAAGGTGTCCATTGCTCTGGGATTAAGTATTTTCTGAGTTTGCCTGTAGACATTTTGTTTCTTTCTTCTAAATTTGTTTAATGCTTTTGATTAGGATTCAAAGAGACTAGACCAAACAACTGTGAATGTTTTGGTTAGTATTAGGGTCACAAATGTTAAGGAAATGCAAAGGAACATATTGGTAGTGATAAATTTTTGTAAGGTTCTTTGCATTGTCCTTGATATCCAAGTTGATTTATTTCTGTGTCATCCTTTCATCCAACTAGAATGACTTATGAATTTGTGCTGTTTGTATCATTGATTTAGTAGATAATTTAAATGTTATACTTGCTGTCACATTTTTAAGAATAGTCTAACTTGGCTTTGACAAATCTTTTTGTTAATGTTAGAAATAGTTATCATATTTCTGCATTAAAAATGGATTTCTGTAGATCAACATCTACAAAAATATGGTCAGGTTGCCTCTGGTAGATGGTAAGGCACCGACAACTTGAATGACAGTAGTTTAGGTTCCTTGGGGTGTGTGTATGTTGAAATCCACCAAGTGATAGCTCAGTTGCCTTTTACTATAGTAAGGCACTTGGCCATACCACACTGGGCCAGAGTGCACCTCACTCTTCCAAATAGTTGTTGATATAAAAACTAGCAGGTTTATTGGTAAAAGAAAAGGGAGGAAGAGAGGATTTAGGAGCAGGGATGCCCTAATCACTTAAGTCTCTTATTTCCCTCTTCCCTCTAAATTCAGAGCAAGGTGAATGCTTCTTTTTCTTGATGCCTTCTTTTTCTCCCTGCTTCTTGCTAATATCCCCAAAGCCCTCTCTATTCTTCCTGACACTAAAATTCTCCCTTGTTTGGTTTATCAAGATGTGACAGGTTTCAAGATGAAAAAAGGATCCAATCTAAATATTTTAATGCAACCTAGCTGGGCCAGGGCTGAGGGTAACCCCTCAGCCTTCACACCAACAACTGACTCTGGACAATGATATTCTTTGTCAAGGTTGAGAGTATGTAGGGTCTTCTTCAGGTATATTTCTTTTTGTCAGAAAAGGTGCTCCCAAAGGAAATCAAAAAGTTTCCCTTCTCTCATAAATAGGCTTGGTAAAACAGGCTCAGCAGTGAGATCAGCTCCTTGCCCTCTCAGCTCCAGGACAGGAAAAGCACAGTTGGTCATTGTATCATCAAAATTTCTCCTCTCACATTCCAGAATCTTCATCTAGAGTTCCTAGGATATGGTCGTACTATCCTCTGCAAACCAATTTTTAACTACACTTAAATTCATTTCTATTTCTGTAATTTCTACCACAACAAGGGCCATATTGAAATTCAGGTCTTGAAAAGATCCTTTTTGGAGGAAGAAAAACCTGTTGAACACTTTGCAGAGACAATTTAATAAATATATATGAAGGCAATAAGGAAGATTATGGAGAAATTAATTATATGTACACATATTAAGAAGCTCTCATGGCCAGAATGTAGAATTTGCAAGCAAAGTGTTCTGGGAACTTATAAGCTATTTTTTAATGTTAATGTTGACACAATTACTTATTTCTCTTTTAATCCTTTTTGCTTTTGTTCACAGTGAAGCCCAAGCAGGTATTCCTATTATTTGACTTGGGAGGATAGATTTTAGGATGATTGACTCAAGTTCATATAAGGAGAAAGAAAAGAAAGTGAAACCCTTAGTGACAGAATAAGTAGTGCAAGACACAGATGAAACAAAAAGTGCATTGAAAAAATGAAAAAAAAGGTGATTATACATTCATATATAAGACAGTATTGTGTTCAAACAGTTGTTTCTGGAACAATGAGACTAAAGCACAAAATCCTTTAAAACAAGATGCCTTAAAGAATATTTACAGTGGTATTTGGAGAAGATGGTAGACTAGGTCAGAAGATTCCCTCACTATCCAAATTCCCTTGCAAATATTTAGAAATAATGTTTATCAGTGAACTTTAAAGTAGCAAAAGGGTTTAAGAGTCATGGAAAAGGATTGTCCAAAATAAAACAAGTTGAGGAGAAGTTCAGAGAGACCTAAGCGACACTCTAACAACCTCAGCTTCAACCAGCTGACTTTGTGTGTGGCTGATTAAGAGAAAAATGTGGTACCTAAAATGTGCTGACTAGATGGTGTATCAAACTGTGGCTACAGAAGAGGAGAAGCAAATGTACACAAGTGAGTGAACGCTGGAAGAATGGAATTCTTGATTGCAGTTCCAGGACAAAGAGATGCTTAGAGTCTCTGTAGAAACCACAAGGAATAAGAATGCTGAAAGTGATAGCGTTTTGGGGGATACTGAAATAGAGAAATTAAAAGAACCAAGAGAACAAACCCTGCTGGAGCATTCAAAAAATAAAACAGCAACAGACTAAATCCTGAGACATTATCATTCTCACATAGGAAGAAGAGCCCAATACTTGAAAAATTGAAAATTAAGAGAAAAAGCTGCTAATAATAAAAACAAAAACAAAAACAAAACAAAAATAACAACAACAAAAACCAACTTGGTAAGCAAAAGAGAAAGAATCCAAACACAGATATCTTTAGAAATAAAGAAGATCAGAGGTCAACTTTAGCAGACGGTAAAATTAAAGCATTCACTTGCTAAACTTTAAATGAAAATACTAGACTTCCTGCATTAGTTTTAAGAATTATTTCCCTTTATATTCGTGACCTTTTATTTTCCCAAATGATTTCATTTTTTTTTATTTCAAGAAAATATTATAGTTTTGTTGTCTATTTTCATCTCTACCTACATTAATTTTTTAAATTTGGAATAACATTCCATGTGTGTGTTTTTAGTTTTAATGATAATTCTTCATTATTTATACTTTCTAACATAATATAGAGTCCCTGTTTATCTTTTAATTAGATACATTTCAGCTTTACCCTTGTCTGAGATCATTACTACTATCCCTGATGCTTTATTTTTGACAGCTTATAATAATATATCCTACTTCATAACTCTATCTGTACCCTATATATGTCTCTCATTTTAATAACCATAAGGGCAAGTGGAAGAGAAAAGGGAGGAGATTTTAAAAGAGCACAGGAGGAAAATAAACGTGAGACTGAAAAGGGGTGGGAATTAAAAAGGTATCATTAACAGAAAGCTAGATATGTGATGAGGTATAAAATAGAAAGAGAGACAAGGAAGGAAAACCAAAGAAGAAAAATAGAATGGGGTGAAATACACAATTAATAATTATAACTTTAAATGTGAATGGGATGAATTTACCTATATAATGGAAACAAATAAAAATGGATTAAAATCCAAAATCTATAAATATGTTAAAAAATACATTTTAAAATGATGTCAGACAAGGAGAAGTCTTCCAGTTTCTAAAGGTTCCTCTCTATTCAAAGAAATCTATCTATGCATAATATAAACATTATGAAGAGTAGTAAAATAATAGGTGTGTAGCTATGCAATAGTAGTACCAGTATTAACAACTTTTATAAACTTCTACTCTTATGTTTTATTATATCATAGATGTGACACTGAGTTCCTTTAGGCAATGCTAGTCTATGAATCTTCAAGTTATGACAGAATTTTCAATTATTTGAGTACATGCCCAGAAGCTTATCATGAATGATTTTGAAGAACAATATTAGTATTTACTAAGTAGCCCATCACAAAAGGACTGGCTTGTATGTAGAAATTTGGTTTTGTTGCCACTGTGATTCACAAAACTCTTTGTTGTGGAATAGAAGGGTGGCAAATAGTCTCTTGTGAGTGAGACCTTTAGTCAGGGGGAGATCTGGATTAGAAATTGATACTTTTTAACTATTTAGGCCCAGAAATATGACTCACTTTTCCTGACTAAGGATCAATTTCTTTATGTGTATAATTAAGAAGATGAATGTTGTAGCATCCAATACAAAAGGCCATAAGACTCATGAATCAAATGAGATGTTTTCTGTAAAACATTTTGTAATTTGATAGTTGTTCTTTTGATCAAAATTGATGACATCAAAAATCCATAGATTATTAAATTATTAATAATGATGATAATGTAACTGGATAACTCCTGAGTTTTTAGTATCGCTTTATATATGCTATATTATTTCAAATTTGAACTGCTTCACATTGTTGGAGAAATTAAAATGAATAGCCATTGAATTGTTCTGATTTTCTCTCTTTTAATGTGTTACTAATAGACAGTTTTTGTCTTCAGTTTTCATGATCTAAATATATTCTGAACTGTAAAATTCATAAAATCATTTTTATATTTTGTTAATCATATGAAACACTCTAGCAATTGTAGTAATATTTTGCAAAACTAGAGGCATGAGAGGTTGCAAGGTCAAAATTCCACTTAGACCACTCCCAGGAGCAGGGGCTGAAGACAAAGATTGCTACTGGAGAAGTCAGTTGGTGTATCAGTTGTGACTGGATTACATTGAAGGGAAAAGCTGCGTCTCTCCTGGTCACAAGATAGACCAGAGGAATAGCTGACTGAGTTTGCAAAATCTCCTTACTACACATCTAAGTACCCGGAATAAAATAATCATTGAGTCACATATTACTAGATCTAAAAGGAAATATGTTTACTCCTGTGTTTTGGATTTTTTTTTATGTCCAAATACCCTTTCCTGGAATTTGATAGAATGGAGAAACAAATAAATGAACATATTCAGGAGATAAGAGAAGGTTTGGAATAGGTATGTCAAACCATTTAGAGACAGAATACTGGGCCCCTCTACCATCCCCAGCCCCAGATCGAGTGATTTGGCCACCCCACTCAGAGATGGAGTGACATGCCCCAGCCCCCAAGCATATTGTCCCCCACCTTCCCCCTTACCCCAAACAGGGTAGAGAAGAAAAATCCCTTTGAGCTGCTGGAGCAGAGGGGCAGGTGATGAGAGGCACATATGGAGGTAAGGAGGAGAGTGGTCCAAGTGCTCTGTTCTCTTAAAACTCTACTTCTCTTCAGTTATGTGTCACACTATGACCTATGTTCCCCTCAAACCTAGTTCCTCTTCCTCAAATGTAGCTAGACAACAGGAATCAATTTTGTCACAGACTCAACAAGCTTCTGTATATGCTGAATCCTCAGACAGCTTGTGAGCCCCTCCCCACAGTAACTTATAGCAGACAGGGGAGAGAGGAAGCACTCCAACTGGCTGCTAGGCAGAGGGGTGTGGGAAGTGAGGAATGTCTTCAGGTGCATGGAGAGGGATAGGGGAACAGCTCCACTCCAGTCCCCCTTGCTTTGTAGTAGTAAATTCTGGTAGGCAACTGCAGGAGTGACCACATAGAGTGTTCTACATGCCCTTTTGCGCACATGTGCCATAGTTTCACCATCATGGTGCTAGAACATGTACTATGCTGAATAGGACAGGAAATCCATAGGGATGGAATAGAATGATAGTTTGACCAAAAAATAAACTGCAGATGAAAGAGATACAGGTCATTTGACACATGAGTAAATAGATGAGCATGCTTTTGGTTCTGGGAACAGACTCTTTAAGATTTTTAATTTCACTGTGCTTCAAAATGTGGTCCTAAAAACCCTCTAGTGAAATAGTGTTCTGATGAGTTTCCCCAGATGTTAGTACCCATGTGGCTCTATTTGACCATAACACATTGAACTCCAACAGCACAGAGGGACAGCAGATGCAATAGGCACTAATGTGTTCCCTCAAGTCTCTCTGATCTCTAAAGATTAAAGTTTTTTAATCTTTATTTAGGAACACAAATCTTCTTGCATTCATAGCAAGAGAGATGTTTACTAATGAGACACAGAAATTCCAAAAAAGGTTTTATCCCTTGAATTAAAAACAAGTAAGAGAGATACACTTAAGTTAGAAAAAATTCCTACCTTAGGAGGCAGAAGTCCCAGGTACTTAGTCATATATACAGATAGTTAAAATTATCCTTGTTCCATTTAGTTATCTCATTGCTTCCACATTGGTGGTATTATAAACATAAATAAAATGGTGGTCATAAAATAGATAAAGATCAAAGATATTTTATCCCAGCATATATACAGATATGTATATATATATATGTATATATAGACATAAAATCAAAAAGTGAGTCTCTATAATTCCATAAAGAACCTCTAAGATTGTTTCCCTCCTTTTTGTGTACTTTTTTAGTTAGTGAAAAGCAGCTGTGGAAAAACTACAGGACTACAGATATGTTCATAAACATGAATATGCAAAGATATATCTACACACACATATATATGCATATTTTATGGCCATAATTATTCAAGCTTAAAAAAAGCTAAAAACTAAAGACTTCTGGGACACCTTTGTTTCCTTCTTCATCATGGGAAATTACTTCAGTCTTGGAACTCCAACATAGTAAGTATCGTTTGCTCTTGGAATATCCTACATCTTATTGAATGACTTTTCCCTGAATTATTTAAGGATCATACCCAAGGGAATCATGCCTTAATTTCCCCAAAGTCATTCTTCTCTTTGACTTTTCCATCATAGTTCCCCCTCCTCTATCTTTAACCATCATTTAATTTTTCTTTATCCACTTCATTAGTTCAAATCTAGCCTAAGCCACTTATAACTCTGTGACATTGGGCAAATAACTTTATGTTGTTTGTCCTGGTTTCTTCATCTGTAAAATGATCTGCATAAGGAAATGGCAAACTACTCAATATCTTTTCCAAGACAACATCAAACAAAATTTTACACAATTGAAAATGACAGAAAAATTACTTAAAACAGAGCCTGGTACAGAATAAGTGTTTAATAAATGTTCATTTACTCAGCAACACATTGTATACTAATTACTTTCATCTGGTTCTGGTCAACCCTGTCAATATTTCTCTTTCCATGTGTCTGTCCAGGGCTTTACACAATATTCCAACTTCTTCTCCCTCTTCTTCTTCCTTTTTAATTGAGCCTTTAGAGGGAATTTTTCTTATCTTGTTAGATCAAAGGGTTTTTATTGTAATTTTTATTGTACTGACTCAGTCTATCCATGAGAAAATAATTATGATCATATAGTTCCTGGGTTTGTTTTGGCAAGTAGATTCCCAGATATTTGATATAGTCTACAGTTATTTTAAATGGGATTTCTCTTTCTATTGCTTGCTCTTGGGTTTTACTGGTAGAATAGAAAACTGTTGATGACTCTTGCAGGTTTATTTTATATCCTGTAACTTTGCTAAAGTTATTAATTATTTGATAATTTTTGATCAATTATCTAGGCTATTCTAGGTATATCATTATATCATTTTAAGAATCATACCTTTATTTCTTTGTTGTTTATTCTAATTTCTTCATTTTTTTCTTCTCTTTTTGATATAGCTAGTATTTCAAGTAAAATAATGAATAGTAGTGGTGATAATGGTCATCTTTTTTTCACTACTGATCTTATGGGAAAGTCTTCTACCTTACCTGCATTGGAGGTAATGTTTGCTGATGGTTTTATACTGATGCTCTTTATCATTTTGAGGAATGCTCCATATATTCCAATGTTTTCTAGTATTTTTTTAAACAGAAATGTATCTTGTATTGTATCAAAAACTTTTTCTACTTCTGTTGAAATAATCATATTTTTTCTGTTGTTTTATTATGATGATTAATTATATTGATAGTTTTTCTAATATTAAACCATTCTTATATTCTTGGCATAAAATCTAACAGTTCCTATTATATGATCCTTGTAATATATTGCTGAAATCTTCTTGCTAGCATTTTATTTTAAAACCTTATATAAATATTAATTTGGGATTTTTCTATAGGTTACTTTGACTATTTTTTCTATTCATGGTTTAGGTATCAATTCCATATTTGTCTCATAAAAGGAATTTTGTATTTTCTTTTTCAGCTATTTTCTTAATAGCTAATATAGTGTTGGGGTTAATTTTTTTAAATCTTTGGTAGAATTCACTTGTGAATCCATCTGGCCCTCAGGCTTTTTTCTTAGGGAATTCCTTGTCATATTTGGTTTCTTTTTTGAGATGGATTTGTTAAATAATTCTTACTTTCCCTTCTGTTAATTTGGGCAATTTATATTTTGTTAGATATCATCTATTTCACTTTGGTTATCAGACTTAATGGCATGTAATAGGGGAAAATAACTTCTAATAATTGCTTTAATTTCCTCTTCCTTGATTGAAATTTTGGACTTTTCACTTTCAATAGTGGTAACTTTGTTTTCTTCTTTCATTTTTGGATCTGATTCCAATCTGATTAACTGATTGATGGCTTATCTATCATATTGATTTCTCATAAAAACCTACTTATTTGTAGTATTCATTAGTTCAATTGTTTTCTTTCAATTTCAATAACCTTTCCTTTTATTTTCAGTGTATCTAATTTTGTGTTTGATTGGGGGTATCTAATTTGTTATTTCTGGGTTTGTTGTTGTTGAATAAATAACCAGTTCATTAATGTGTTCTTTTTCTGTCTTATTGAAGTAAACATTTAGAGATATAAATTTACCTTCTAAGAACTGTTTGGTCTGCATCCATAAAATTTTGGTATTTTTTTCATTCTCTTTAATGAAACAGCTGATTATTTCTATGACTTCTGATTTGACTGACTCACTGTTTAAGATAAAGTTATTAAAGTTGCAATTAATTTTAGCCTTTCTTCTACAGACTCCAATTCAATGTAATTTTATAAAAGGATGCATTTAATATTCATGCTTTTTTCTGAGGTTTTTGTGTAAATGATTAATTTTTCTCAGAATTTCATGTACTGCTGAGAAAACATATATTCTTTTCCATTTCCTTACAGTCCCCCTATAGTCCATGTCTATCAACTTTAACTTTTCTTAAATGATATTCAATTCCTTAATTTGCTGTTTACTTTTTTTTCATTTATCTAATTGTAAAAGGAGAAAGTCAATGTTCCATACTAATAATGTTTTATTATGTATTTCTTCTTGAAATCCATAGAGTTTTTGAATGCTCTGCCATTTGGTGTCTATGTGTCAAATATTGATATTGTCTATGATTCCTTTAATCAATATTCATGTTCTTTCCTTATCTCTTAATTAGGTCAATTTTTATTTTTTTCTTTGACATCAAAATTTCTATTTCTGCTTCTTAGAAAATTTAGCTGAAGCAAAATAAATTGTGTTCCAGGACTTTACCTTTACTCTGTGCATGTCTCCCGATTTTAAATTATTTTCTTATCACCAGCATATTGTGGCATTCTGGCTTCTAATCCACTATACTATCCTCTTCCATTTGATGAGTACATTCACGGATGAGATCAAAGGTTTTTAAAGTGGGATCTGTAAACTTTTGTAACTAGATATATTAATGATAGATATATGATTGCACTATTCTAAGAAGTTCATGAGGTTCACTACATTGCCAAAAGATCTATGGTACACACACACACACACACACACACACATATACGCAAAGTAAAGAACTCCTGTTATACCAAATTCACTAATATTAGACCCCCAAGTCCTATTTATCTCAACTTTAAAGGGAAATCACTGATCTTCCTCAAAAGTCATTAGTCATTGCCTTAAAAGCAAGCTTCCTTCTTGATTAATTTACTATCTATGACTTAGTCTAATATTCTAGAGAAATAATCTGAATTTTTAATACACATATTAGTAATAAGATTAAATTACTTTCTATGTAGTTTGCCTTACACTACTTTTATACTGAGGAAGTAAAATTTTCCTTTGAATATTTTTCTATAATTTCACAAGATTGAATCCAATTTTTTAAATGTTTATTGTACATGACAATAAAAGTCAAACTTGGCCTGGCAGTGTGTCTGTCATAACCAATAGAAATTAAAATACTTAGAAATTGCATCAAGCACATAATTTAATGGAGGACAAAACAAAAACAATATTAAACAACATCAAACAAACATTAAAAAATATTTGCAATTGTGTAGAAAAATCTGTGTAACGGAAAATTTGAATGGACAGAAGACAAAAAATCCTTGAAGCAAAAATTCAGTAAGGGTCTAAAAATCCTCTTAGTCAGCTATTTTGACTAATTATTGCATGAATAATGACTTTTCCCAGAATTTCCTCAACAAATGATGGTTTAGTCAATTCTGGTCCCATTGAAATATGCTTTTTATACTTCTCTTCTCTATTTATGCTACCATCTATTAAAAAGCATTGAAACTGGTACTTCATCTGATCCAGAAAACTTCTGAGCTATTTAGGTTTTCAAGCAGTTGTTTTGTCTTGCTTAATATAGAAACCTCCCTCTCCTTCACTCATATCTCAAAAGAGGTAACCTATTTTTTACTGTGGTTAATCCATGTTATGAACTTTTAAATTCATTTTCTTAATGCATTCCCATAGCACCAAGTAGAAATACTTATGTTTACTTTTCTCTAAATCTAATACAATAACATAAATATTTCAAATAATTTTTTCAATATAGCTCTAATAATGTCCACTAGACAATCTTATATAACACTTCTCAGAGATGCCTAACCATTCCCTCCCCCAAATAAAACCTAATTAAATAAACATCAAAAAACCTGACCCTTCTGTTGTTAACCAAATTTTTTTCTTCTCCCTCACTACTAATCTTCTTGAAAAACTGGTTTCTATTTGATACCTCCATTTCATCACCACATATTCTATTCAACCCTTTTAAACCTGGCCTGTATGTCAGCCATTCTATTGTAACTATTCTCTCAGCAGTAAACACTAACTTCCTTGTTGTAAAATTCAATGACATTTTATTTGGTTAGTTCTCATTATTGTTGACTTATACTTTGCCTTCAAAACCATTCCTCGTTCTTTCTTCTTGGTTTGTTTTTAACCTGTTGCCTTACAACTCTCTGCCAAACCCTCAGTCCCCTGCCCCCCTTTCTATTTTTTCCCATTTTACTATGATTAGGTTTATGAGCAAAATTTGTCTGTGACTTATATTGGAGGAGTGGGTAGGTAAAGGAGGAGGGGAATTGGAGGCTATTACAATGAGAAAATTAGGAGTGGAAATGATGGAAATAAAGAGCATAAAACGAACATGAGGTATGTGGACATGAAAAAACCAGAGGACATTGTAACTATTTTGATGTGAAATGTCAGAGACAGGGAGATATCAAAAACAAACAAAGAATATTCCAAGGAATACAAATAATGGGCAATTGTTGAGTGAGGAATATTAAAAAAAAAAGACAATTAGAAAGAGAAGCAAGATTATGAAGGTAAGTAATTGACTGTTTTGAAATGGTACATTTCATAGAAACATTCAGATTTCTTTATTGGTAAAATTGAAAAGAAATGTGATAATATGATTCTAAGTTTACAGCAAAAAATTCACATGTATTTGGAATTTAAGAAAAGTACATTTTAATAAAAACTCTCATATTAACAGTCAGTCTACTTTATGTTTAATCATATTTTCCTTAAAAATGAATGTTTCAGAGACTTCTGGTCAAGATGGCGGCCTAGAGAAAGCTAAAGTTCAGATCTCTGGAAACCCTTCCCTACCGAACTCAAACTATATGCTCCTAGGGCACCAAAATTCAAAACGAACAACAGCATAGTCCCCAGGAATCCTCCTCCCGGACCTGGACCAAAAGGTACACCCCCTCCCAAAAGCCAGAACACAAGATCACTCAGACCTAAGGGGTAGGCAGAAGGAAGGTCCCAGGACCCATCCCCCCAACCCAGAGCGCTGAGTCCCAGGCAGCAGAGGGAACCTCAGAGCCTCAGGGCTACCTATTCTGAAGGCTGCTTCCTGAAAACAACCTGACTCAGATGAGGGGGCACCCAACACAGGCAGCAGGGAAACAGAGAGAGACGGGGGGAGCCTGTAACCCCCAGCTGGCTGTCTGGATCCTTCCATTCCAGTCTCACCTAAAGTCCCTGCCTGAGGGCACACTCAGTTCAATCCAGCAAAAGCTAATCTTATCAGTAGCCCTCAGAGATCTGGGAAGCCGTGCCACCCCCCTTCAAAGTGTAGGCTCTTCTGGCTGGCTAAGGCACTGAAAAACCTCGTGGAGAGTGCTGAGCCAGGCTCAGAGCGTGGAAGTAAGGCAAAGGAGAAGCACTGGGAGGGAACTGAGGAGGGCAGTAACACAGAAACACCAGCAATTCCTGGCTTCCCCAGGAAGACAGAACAACAACTGCATAGAACAGACAATCTGCCTGGGGCTAAAACCTCTGAACACCAGACAGAGATAAGAAAAGCTAGTCCTCCCCACTCAGATAGAGATGGCAAACTCCACAGAAGCACAAAAAACCCAAAATTCCAAGAAAAACAAGAAGAAGGGGGCGACTTTGGACACATTTTATGGAGCAAAAATACAAAATACAGAGGAGATAGTAGAGGAACACAAGCAAATGCTCTGAAACCTTCCAAAGGAAATGGAAACTCTCCACAAACCAATGAAGAATATGAATCAGAAATGATCAAAAAGAGGGAAGCCTTCTGGGATGAAAAGTGGGAAATAATGCAAAAGAAATTCATGCATCTACAAAACCAGCTGGACCAAAGTGAAAAGGAAAACCAGGCCTTAAAGATCAGAATTAGGCAACTCGAAGACAAGGAGCAAGAAATAATAAAGCAAAGCCAAAGACCAAGAAATTAGAAGAGAACATAAAATATCTCATTGACAAGGTGACAGACTTGGAAAATCGAGGGAGAAGAGACAATTTAAGAATAATTGGACTTCCAGAAAAGCCAGAAATAAACAGCAAACTCAACATCATAATGCAAGATATAATCAAAGAAAATTGCCCAAATATCCTAGAACAAGAGGGCAATACAGGCATTGAAAGAGTTCACAGAACACCTTCTACACTAAATCCCCAAAATACAACTCCCAAGAATGTAATTGCCAAATTCCAAAGCTTTCAAGCAAAAGATAAAATTTTACAAGAAGCCAGAAAAAGACAATTTAGATATAAAGGAATGCCAATCAGGGTCACACAAGACATTGTAAATTCCACCCTGAATGACCATAAGGTATGGAACATGATTTTCAGAATAGCAAGAGAGCTGGGCCTTCAACCAAGAATCAGCTACCCAGCAAAACTGACTATATACTTCCAAGGGAAAATATAGGCATTCAACAAAATAGAAGATTTCCAAGTTTTTTCAAAGAAAATACCAGAACTCTGTGGAAAGTTCAATATTGAAAATCAAAGAGCATGGAATACCTGAAAAGGTAAATATGAAGGAAAGGGAAAAGGAGAAAAATGTTATCATCTTCTTTTACTCAAACTCTCTTCTATAAGGACTACATTTATATCAATCTATGTATACTAATATGTGGGGAAAATATAATGTGTAAATAGGGGGAAAAGAAAGACCAAATAGAATAATCTTTCTCACAAAAAGTTTCACATGGGAAGAGGAGGGGAAGAAAACTCCTATAAGAAGGAGAGGAAGAGAGTTTTACTTAAACCTTACTCTCAGGGAAATCAACTCTGAGAGGGAAGAACATCCAGATCTATTGGGATCTTGAATTCTATCTTACCCAACAAGGGAAAGGAGAAGGGAAAACCAAGGGGGGTAGGAACACAAATAAGGGAAGGAAGAAGAGGGGGACGGGGAGGGAACAAAAAGGGAGGGACTAGAAAGGGAAACATATCAAGGGAGGGGACAAGGGGGGCTGATTTAAAGTAAATCACTGGACTAAAAGGTAGAGTTGAAGAAGACAGGTTAGCATTAGGGAAGGATATCAAAATGCCAGGGCGTCCACAAGTCATAACTTTGAACGTGAATGGGATGAACTCACCCATAAAACAGAGATGAATCACAGAATGGGTTAGAATCCAAAACCCTACCATATGTTGTCTTCAAGAAACACACATGAGGCAGGTAGAAACCCACAAGGTCAGACTTAAAGGATGGAGTAAGACCTTCTGGGCCTCAACTGACAGAAAGAAGGCAGGAGTGGCAATCATGATATCTGATAAAGCCAAAGCAAAAATAGACCTGATCAAAAGGGATAGGGAAAGTAATTATATTTTGTTAAAAGGGACTTTAGATAATGAGGAAATATCACTAATCAACATGTATGCACCAAATAATATAGCACCCAAATTTCTAATGGAGAAAATAGGAGAACTGAAGGAAGAAATAGACAGTAAAACTATACTAGTGGGAGACTTGAACCAACCATTATCAAATTTAGATAAATCAAATAAAAAATAAATAAGAAAGAGGTAAAAGAAGTGAATGAAATCTTAGAAAAATTAGAATTAATACACATATGGAGAAAAATAAATAGGGATAAAAAGAAATACACCTTCTTCTCAGCACCACATGGCACATTCACAAAGATTGACCATACATTAGGTCACAGAAACATGGCACACAAATGCAGAAAAGCAGAAATAATAAATGCAGCCTTTTCAGATCAAAAGGCAATAAAAATAATGATCAGTAATGGTACATGGAAAACCAAATCAAAAACTAATTGGAAATTAAACAATATGATACTCCAAAATAGTTTAGTTAGAGAAGAAATCATAGAAACAATTAATAATTTCATCGAGGGAAATGACAATGTCGAGACATCCTTCCAAAGAGAAGAGCCAATATAACAAAAATGAACATTCTACCCAAACTGATGTATCAATTTAGTGCCATACCTATTGAACTTCCAAAAAATATTTTTACTGAATTAGAAAAAAAAAACATAACAAAGTTCATTTGGAAGGACAAAAGATCAAGGATATCCAGGGAAATAATGAAAATAAAATACAAAGGAAGGTGGTCTTGCAGTCTCAGATCACTATAAAGCAGCAGTCATCAAAACAATTTGGTACTGGCTAAGAGACAGAAAGGTGGATCAGTGGAATAGACTTGGGGTAAGTGACCTCAGCAAGACAGTCTATGACAAACCCAAAGACCCTAGCTTTGGGGAAAAAATACACTTTAACAATAATTGCTGGGAAAATTGGAAGACAATGTGGGAGAGATTAGGTCTAAGTCAACACCTAACACCCTATACAAAGATACCCTCAGAATGGGTGAATGACTTGAACATAAAGAAGGAAACTATTAGTAAATTAGGTAAACTAATAGTTTACCTGAATAGTATACAGGTCAGACCTTTGGGAAGGGAAAGACTTTAAAACCAAGCAAGACATAGAAAGAGTCACAAAATGCAAAATAAATAATTTTGATTACATCAAATTAAAAAAGTTTTTGTACAAACAAAACCAATGTAACCAAAATGAGAAGGGAAGCAACAAATTGGGATAAAATTTTCATAATAAAAACCTCTGACAAAGGTCTAATTACTGAAATTCATAAAGATCTAAATAAATTGTACAAAAAATTCAAGCCATTCTCCAATTGATAAATGGGCAAGGGACATGAATAGGCAATTTTCAGCCAAATAAATCAATACTATTAATAAGCACATGAAAAATTGTTCTAAGTCCCTGATAATCAGAGAGATTCAAATCAAAACAACTGAGGTATCACCTCACACCTAGCAGATTGGCTAACATGACAGTGAAGGAAAGTCATGAATGCTGGAGGGGATGTGGCAAAGTGGGGACATTAATTCATTGCTGTTGGTGTTGTGAATTGATCCAACCATTCTGGAGGGCAATTTGGAACTATGCCCAAAGGGTGATAAAAGACTGTCTGCCCTTTGATCCAGTCATAGCACTGCTAGGTTTGTACCCCAAGAGATAATGAGAAAACTACACGTACAAGAATATTCATAGCTACGGTCTTTATGGTGGCCAAAAATTGGAAAATGAGGGGATACCCTTCAATTGGGGAATGGCTGAACAAATTGTGGTATATTTTGGTGATGGAATATTATTGTGCTCAAAGGAGTAATAAAGTGGAGGAATTCCATGGAGACTGGAATGATCTCCAGGAAGTGATGCAGAGTGAGAAGAGCAAAACAACCTTCAGGGACCAAGGAGAAAAAAAGAATAACCACAAGCAGAGGACAAATGGTGGGCATAAAAACAGGGAGGAAGGACAAAAGCTTGACTACAGTGGTGGAGGGTATATGATCGAAGAGAGACTTTGAATGAACACCCTACTATGGAAATCAATAACATGGAAATGCGCTTGGGTTGAGGATGCATGTGAATCCCAGAGGAATCATGCATTGCCAATGGGAGGGGTGGGAGAGGGGGGAGGGAAAAAAAGGTGATTTTTTTTTCTAATGAATAACGTTGGAAAATGAGCAAATAAAATAATGTTAAAAAAATAACTGTTTGGGGGGAGGAAAAGAAAATGATCTATGTCTTTAACGAATAATGCTTGGAAATGATCAAATAAAATATATTTAAAAAAAAAATAACTGTTTCAGGAGCCAAGATGGCAACATAGTAGCAGGAAAATCCTAAAACTAGTCTAAATTTCTTTCCAAGCTTATCATTACAAAGTATCTCAAAAGTACAAAAGTCAAAGCAGGAAGAGTAAAGGTGCTCTTCAACTGCACACATTGTGAAAGGTAAGCAGTAAGAGGAAATTTCCACCTTATAAGGTGGCAAAATTGCACAAGGAAAAGTTCTGGCTTACCACCCCTCCACCCCCATCTAGTGTCAGAAGTAGAACCATGATTAGGGCAATTTCAGAACTGGAGGAGACTGGCTACACTAAGGAAAAAAAAACATCACAGACTTACCTGTGGAGGCTCCAGGCCCTGACAGTGAGATTTGAAGCTCAATAGCCCTGGACTCACTTGGCAAAATATCTCTGACAAAGTCCAATTCATCAAATTGATAAGAAACCAAGTAAAATGTACAAGAAATCAAGCCATTTCCCAGTTGGAAAATGGTCAAAGGACATGAATAAACAGTTTTCAGACAAAGAAATCAAAAATATCAATAATCACATGAAAAATTGTTCTAAATCTTTCCAGATTAGAGAAATGCTAGTCAAAAAAAAAAAACAAAAGAAACAAAAAACAAAACCTAAGGTACCACCTCACACCTAGCAGATTGGCCAATATAACAGTAAAGGAAAATAACAAATGTCAGGGAGGATGTGGCAGATTTGGAACACTAATACACTGCTGGTGGAGTTGTGAATTGATTCAACCATCCTGAAAGGTAATTTGGAATTATGCCCAAAGGGCTTTAAAAGACTGCATGCCCTTTATTCTAGATAGACTACTACTAGGTTTATACCTCCCCCAAATATCCATAGCCATATTATTTGTGGTGACAAAAAATTGGAAAATAAGAAGGTATCCCTTGATTGGGGAATGGCTTAAAAATTATGATATATGATGGCGAAGGAATACTATTGTGTTATAAGGAATGATGAAATGGAGAATTAAATTTCTATGTGAACTGGAAAGACCCCTATGAAGTGATGTGGAACACAGACTCTGAAATCAGGGAATATATGTGCACAAATGAGTATAATGAAATTTCCAATATAAAGAATTGAAAGTGTAAAGATGATATCAGAAAACAAGTATTGTTTTATTAGTCTAGAGATAAGAAGTAAAGTGACTGGCTTGAGAAAGAATTGGAGTTGGAAGTAGAGCTGAGAGAGCATGTTGATTTCAGATGTTGACAGTTATAACTGTTTTTTTTTTCTATGTCAATTACTCTCTCTGGTAGTTGGGAGTTGGTCTCTGGCAGTTGGCAGAGACACACTCTCAGAGACTCTCTCTCAGGACTGGAGGAGGTAAAAATCTTTGCCTCTCTGTCTGAGGGAAAGATCTGAAGAAGGTAAGTCCTTTCCTTACCCAACTTGGGAAACACTGTTAACTATCTATTGTGGTTTTTATAGTTTGGTTTATATCTGAGAAGATCAAAGAAAGATCTGGTCTTTGGTTTTGACTCTGAGTCTGTCAAGGCTTAGAGTTCTAATTTGATTTTTGTTGAGACTTAACCCACTAGCCTTTGCTATTTTATAATTTGAAGGTGAAGTTAAGATTTATAAGGATAATAGTGATAATTTTATTTATACTAATAAGAGTCTCCTTAGCATCCTTGCACCTGGCCATGAAGAGAAGTTCACATTTGAGCTTCACTTTATCACTGAAGATACTTTTGATTACTTTTATCAAATATATCCATACCGTTTTAATAAATATTTTGTTTTCATACCTCGCCAATTTATTTTTACAAAAGAGATACAACAAGGGTAGATAAAGAAAGATTACTTCCTCAAAACCGTATCTCTCAATTGCCTAGAATTTTACTGGGCATACCATGTGTATTCAAGATGTCTCTTAAAATTTTAATGAATGTATTATTCATTATATATGGATGCCACATGAAAGCAGACTATTTTATTCATTTTAGATCTTATCTCTTTACAAGAATTCACAAGGATAAAAAGTCATGGGTGACTGTTGAATGAAATCCCTCCCCTTTCTTCTCAGAGACATACATTGATAAGACCATAGATCTTTGACATATTTGTTGTTAGTTTCAAAATAAAAAAAATAATTTACCCATTAAATAACATGTGTCATTGTGT
The DNA here is from genome assembly GCF_027887165.1 of Monodelphis domestica. NCBI lineage: Eukaryota > Metazoa > Chordata > Mammalia > Didelphimorphia > Didelphidae > Monodelphis > Monodelphis domestica. Next base: position 145,334,421 of record NC_077234.1, on the reverse strand, counting down.
GTCCCAAATTTTGTGAGATCCTATAGAGAAATGAAAAAACAAAAAATTCCACAAGACAAAACCTATCATCTACACCCTAAATATTATTAGAATCCATTTGTTACTCTTTCCAACCAGTTTCCTAGACTAATAAAATCCCAGACATGGGATTGATTGAGCTTTGAAACTGCCTATTTATATTTAGACTCTAATTCTATAGAAGAAAACTAAAGTTTAGAGCAATTAAGCAGTTTATATCAGCTCATTTATTTCCTTAATCTAGGGCCTGGAAATAGATGCTCCACTAATTTCTAGAAATAGTAGAATATATTGTTAAAAGTTATAAATTTAGGATTAGAAAAAATTGAGTTCTAGTCTGAACTCCAATATTTAATAGCTATGCATCTTTGGATGAGTCTCTGTGACTTAGTTTTTTTTTCCTTTTGTGAAATGGGCTGAATAATTTCTAACTTACATATTTCATAGAGTTTCAAAGAAAGTTATTAAGCAAAGCACTGGATGAAAATAAGTCTTATGATTATGTCCATTTGATCACATGTGCTTCAGTTTTCTTCTATAATAATCAGGAGTTAGAAAATTTATAATAGGAAAAGAAGAACTAAGATGTTCTATTAAATGCCTTTTGTGTATAGATGTGAAATATGAATTGATCCAAACGCCTTTCACTTGAAAAATTTAGGTAAACAAATAGTACTTTAACAGACATTTGAGTTAATTTTCTTAATTTTAATCTTCCAATTTAATTTTAGTCTGTAGCCTGTGGGCATTGAAATTTAAGAAATATTCTTGGATAGGCAGGGAATTGTTGAAAAAAATCTAAAAGTTAAATTCCTTAATGTCAAATATTTATCAAATGTAGCACATTGTTCTCCCTCACTAATATCATAAAAATATCATGGAATTCATAAGTTAATACCATTAGAATCTTCTTTGCAATTAATTAGAACAAAGAAGACAATCAGTGAATCTCAGTTTGCAGACTTTAAAATATGTTTTAAGACTATTGTTACTGAAAATATTTCAATTCCTTTTCTTTCTTTTCCTCAATTTCAAAAACAATAGGTTTCATAAGAATTGACATTAATTAATTAATTGACATTACTCATATTAAATAACAGAAAAAATAAAAAAATATTTTTAAAGTCTACTGTTTGTAATGTAAACCTTGAAATTTCTCAGACTTGCGAATGTTAAAAATTTCCCCATTGGACTGGGAACATTCCACATTTTGATGAGAAAATTCCTTGCTATGGGAGGACCTCTACTCCACCCGTACTTAACACTGCTTTAGGGGAGAAAACTCCTTGCTAAACAATGAAAGTACTTGGACCCATGCTTATAATAAGGCAAGGAGTTCTTTGAGCCATGCCTGTTTTTTAGAATTGATACAATGAGATGATAGGTACCTAAAAGGGTCGGACAAGTTTTCTCTTAATGAGATTAGTTGACTCAGCTGTGTTTTCACTGGTTCAGACTTACTGAGGAGATTTGTCGGCTTAGCAAGAATTCAGATGGGCAGTCCTTTGGAAAACGTCTACAGTGATTGGTAGATGTAAGGACTTAGGGGAGGTGACATAGGAAAAAAAACCTATATAAGAAGCAGAATCGCTTGAGGAGAAGAATCCTTTTGTAGGATCTCTGATGAGGATCTTTTCTGAAGAATCTCTTGAGAGAGGCTCTGGAGAAGCGAAGCTCTTGGAGGACAATCTCTAAGGAGATCTCACTGGAGCTCCTCTGAGGGAACTCTGTCCCTCTGGAGGCTCTGAAGAGAGGCCCTTTGGAACTCTCTCTGGTGAAGTCAGCTGAGATGGATCTGGCCTGGTGTCACTAGAATCCTTGCTTAGGCAGACCTTGTGGTGAGTGTTAAAAGACTGACTGACTTATCTCTCTCTCTTAAGACTCAGGTCTAGGCTATGTTGGCTTAAGGCCCTTCATACTTATTTCCCTTTCTCTCTTTCTCTCTTTTCTTTAATTCCACATTTGTATTAATTAAAATCTCTATAAAACCCAGTTGACTTGGGTATTTGAATAATTGGGAATATTTCCCTGGTTACCACCTTATATTTGATTTAAAAACCAAGACACTATAGTGAAACATATTTTTCTGCGGTCAAATTTACTCACCCTCTCTTATATCTATCACAATTTATATCTTCCACCATTTTAACTCACTACAGTTTACTGGCTTCACCAATTTTAAATCTCACAGTAATATGATGCTACATTTTATATCCATACTGAAACAATGATCAGAATATGGAAATAAATATGAAATTAAATTAAATATTTAAAATATCAGGAGCCAATCTTTGATATTAAATATACTATATGATATTTTTAATATAAGAAAGAGAATCTTTATCTACTATTTTTTTAAACTTATTTGATTGAAATGTTGTTTGCAAAACTATAGGTATTTAATAAAAATGTTCTCAAATTCTTAATGTTATTGTATTGGTTTTATTATTTCCTCCAAAGGTATTTGATTTTACATGATGTAATATTTATTCTTTTCATCTGAGTAGCAATCTAATAGAATATTTTTGGAGACTCATCCACTTTTTTTTTCCCTGAAGAAGATTGAATTTGATTATTCATAAACATTCTTGAAAACCATTTAACAGGTTGTATATACCATGCTATATCCTGGTGACAGGAATGTTCACAACAATCCAAAAATGGGTTCTTGAAGTACTCATGTGTGTATCTCTATTCATATCTATCTGTCATCTATATCTATGCATCTATCTATATATTGGGCTAGAATTTCAAACAAAAGGTATTTTTAATTTCATTATTTTGAAGCTGACTTTGAGATACCCAATAAAGTTTACTAGTAATTAGCTATGACTCCTTCCTTAACAACTTTCACTATGAAAAGGCAAATGGAAAAGAAAATCACTTACATCAAACTCACTGAACAGTGGGGTACAGAAAATCAAGGGCTACCTATTATGACCCTGCATCAATGAATCATCAAATATCCATTAAGTATCTGTCATATACTAGGAGCAAGAGATACAAAGAACAACAAAAACAAGAATGAGGATAAAACTAAGAACAATATCTTTGTCTCGGTTTCTATCATTTCATTTCATATCTATCAAGCAAACAAAATCCTGGTAATTGTTGTCAACTGTCTTCTAGATAACTTCTCTTCCTTCCTCAAACAGGTTAATATGTAATTCACAATATTTTCTCTGTAACTTATGCCCTTATAATTGGGCCCTGCAACATACATATTGCCTCTCCTTCACATGCTCTAATCATTCAGTTCCTCAACCTACTCCCTCCCCATAACTACTCCTCCACCCCATCTCAGATACATATAATCACATACTTCATATTATTATAACCCACAAATTCACCACTTTCATTTTCAAGGCTTACATAAAGTCTAACCTTTTATAGGAAGTGTTTTCCAATTCCTTTTAATACACTAGTGCCTTTAATTTATTAGTTCCTATTCATCTTGTATATAGCTTGTTTGTATATATTTGGCTTTATGTTTTCTTCCCCATTGGAGTGTGAGCTTCTGGAGGGCAGGGGCTTTTTCTCTCTTCTTATATCTGCAGTTCTTAGTATTGTGCATGACACTTAATAGTTCCTTAATGAGTTTTTGTTAACTGTCTGCCAATAGAGAGATAGATAGATAGATAGATAGATAGATAGAGTTAAATTAGAAACAGATTGACAGATTATAAAGATTTAGGTATACATATATATATATATATATATCACAGATAATAAATACACATATAAATACATATATACTAATGTGTATATGTGTGTATTTATATATACATATACTCAGAAAAACAATAAATACAAGGAAGCTATAGTGGAAGGACATGGGTATTTTGCAAGATCAGAAATTGGGTTTACATAGAAATGGGTGCTTGAGGGTACACAGTGGTAAAGATAAGGTGAGAATTCCTTCTGGCTTATGGCTTATGAGAAAGCACAGAGACAAGAGATGAAGAGCTGTCTATAAGGAAGACAGAGCCCATTTTACCTAAACAATAAAGCTGAATAGGAAAAAAAATCTAAAAGTGACCAAAATATAAACAGGCCAATTTGTAAAGGTTTAAAAGAAACAGAAGGATTTATATTTTATTCAAAAAGCAATAGGGAACCACCTTGATTTATTGAATAGACAGCTAAAATGGTCAGATGTGGGCTTAGTCACTTTATCAGCTGTGTTGAGCACGAATTTAAGGGAGAAAATTAAGGCAAGGGTTACAATCAGATGTCTATTTCAATAATATAGATGAGAAATAATGAGGGTTTGTGTGATTAAGGTAGACATGTGAAATAAGGGTGTATATATATATATGTATATATATTTATATATATATATATATGAGAAATGTTATAAAGTAATATAAACATGTGATAACCAATTTTATTAACCAAACAGTTGAGTCAAGTATAATTCCAAAGTTTTGAAAATGTTAGAAAAATGATGGTACACATTTTAAAAATGTAGAATTTTGACATGAAGGTGGATTTGGAATTGAAGAAGAAACTTCTATTTTGAACCTTTTTAGTTTAAACTATTCCTTGGATATCCCATTTGAAATAACTAACAGAGAGTCAGTGGCATTAAACTGACACTCTGGGGAAAGGCTGGTCTGATGAAAATGGGACCTTGTTCAGAATGAAGATGAAGTGCCAGAATAAAATTTTAAATGATCATACAACAGCATTATTATATACAATGTCCTGATTGTAAGAAAGCAGGAAAATAGATACATGGTTTGGAAAAGTCAAGAAAAAAATGAAACATTTTCTAACTGACTATTAATTTAAAAATCTAATTAACTAGATCATTTGAATGTTAGTTAATTAGTATTTTTGTGACAGTAGTTTAAATTATTTTAGAAAGACAAATTACTTTAAAATTATAATAAGTATATTATTTCCATTTAAAAACTTTATGGGCATATCATTAAAATTAATTCTATGTAATTTAGTAGAAATCCATAGAATGATAGTTGTATATTTGGGATTCATTTTATTTTAGAGTTTCTTCAGGTTTTATGCTGTGTCTCTACTCTCAGTTGATGTGTGTGATGTGTCTGTATACATGTGTGTGTGTGTTTGGGTGTGCTTTGTTAAAATCTTTAGTAATATAAACTGTGATGCCTTGGTGGAGTGTACAAATGAGTAGAAAAACAAACAAATACACCTCTGGGAGATTCTAATAAGTTGTATCAACTTCAAGTACAGGTCCAGGAATTAATTGATTGCTGTCTGAGAACAAATCTACCTAAATTTGGATAGGCTCTTCATTAGATTTTTCAGGAAGGTGATTCATTCTTTAGCTATAACTATTTTTCTAGGGTATACCTAACTTTGAAAGGTATTTAATTCCTTGGTTTAATGACATAAGATTGTGTTAAAAAAAAAAAAACTAGGACACAACATAGCTTATGGCCACAAAAGATCATTATCTCTCTCCAAAATGTTATGAAGAAAATATAAATATAAAATATAATTGTCATGATATGTCTGAGTTCCATAAGAATTAAATAAAAAAAGAAAAAAGAGGAAAATAAGCACGCTAATATGAAATATTTTAGTGGAAGGTAAGTCATATTTCTTCGGAGACTTTTATATTACAAAAAAGTCTAATATAAAGGGTGTTTAGATAAAGTGACTACAAAAGGCAAAAACAATATTAGAAACAAATATGTTATTTAGCAAGTTTGCATTTGTGTTTCTCAATAGGATTTTTATGAGATTGAAACCATACTACTATATTTCATTTAATGTATTTTGCAAACAGAGAAATACAATAAAATTCATAACTCACAAAGTATAGAAAGAAAATACTAATGAGAATGGCATTAGGAAGTATAAAGTTGAAAATGTTTTCAAAATACATATAAGACCTCTCCATTATAAGAATGATATATATATATATATATGTAAAGATATACCACACACACACATACATATACACATATATATTCTATAATATGGTAGAAACAAAAATGAGTATGTCCCTTATTTCTAGGACTTTATTCTCATGCCGCTGCTGCTGTTGCTGCTGCTGCTGCTGCTGCTGATTATACAATTTATAAAACCTAATAGTAACTATTCATATTTGTCCTCTTGAGGAAAACTGGGAAAAAATAGCATATTGGAAAAATACCAATTTGTGGAAATCTTTAAAGAAGTGCACTAAATATACCTACAGTTTTATAGTGTCCTTTTCCTTTAAATGATACAGTAAGATATGGTAAAGAAAACCAGTTTTGCTACTAACCTCAAATTAATTTTAAGTATTCACTTTTTCATACCCAGACTATCCTGATAGTCTTTCAGTTAGTCTTCTTGTCTTGGGGCTTTCTTTCTCCTCTCCAGCTCATTCTCCACCTTGATGCCAAAGTCATCTTCCTTAAAGACAGGTCTATTCATGCCACTTCTTTACTCAAGAAAACTCAAAGGTTCCCTTTTACCACTTTTTGTTGTTGTTCTTTAGTTATGTCTGACTCCTGGTTACCCCATTTGGGTTTTCTTGGCAAGGATATTGGAATACTTTGCTATTTTCTTTTCTGGCTTATTTAAAAGATGAAAAAACAGGGGCACTGAGTGTTAAATGATTTGTTCAGGGTTACATACCTAGTCACTATCTGAGATTGGATTTAAACACAGGAAAATGACTTCTCCTGACTAGGTCAAGCACTCTATCCAATGAGCCACCTAATTGCCCCTTTGTCAACAGAACCTAACTCAAATAGTAAGTAATCTATGAACTTGCATGTGATGTCATGAAGTGAGTAATAAACTTGTACTATATGCCAGACCCTATGAAAAGTTTTGAAATTAAAAAAAAAATTCCTATATTTAGGAGTCCATATTCACGTTTGAGATGTATAAATAACTATGTATAATTAAAATGTATGTATATATACATATTATATATTACATTGGACATGATCTTATGTTGAAGGAACTTTGATTAAAGTGGTTCAGAAAAAGCTCCCTTTAGAACCTTGACTTTTGCTTTCCTCAATCTCTCATCTGTAAAATGAGCAGGAGAAAAATAGCAAACCATTTCAGTATCTTTGACAAGAAATCCCCAAATAGGATCATGAAGAGTCAGATACAATTGAAAAACAATGCAACAACTGCTTACAAAATGATTATGAATATAAAAGTAAATGGAACTTTTGATGTACAAATTTCCAAAACCTACAGATATTAATAGTTATCATTCATAAATCACTTTATTCACCTCCACATGGACCAATAATGCTTGATCATTAAAGAAATGTTCAAAATGTTAAAATTTGAAGACCTTGAAAATAATTAAACCACTAAATATATACAAGATATGGATTAATTAAAATAAACTTTAGGGAAATTAATAACAATAATGACTATTAAAATTCAAAGAATGATGTACCTAAGATATTGTTGAGATTATTTTTTTTCAGCTAAAAATATTTTATGAACATTTTGTTGGTAGAACAGAATTCAGAATTAAGTTGAAAGGAAATTCTTCAATAAAGTAGAAGTTGGTTTTTGAAACATTAAAATGTGTTTGAAGAGGGTAATGCATATAAAATCCTTTCCTTTTCAAATCTTCACCCAATGTCTTCACATTTGGGGAACAAAGTAAAGAGATCCCCATAGATATCCTTACTAATTTCTTAATGATAGGAGAACATCAGCCTGATGATGGATTTTGTTTGAAAGAGCCAGTACCACTAGACAAAGTGGAAGTTTTCCATAAAGAAGATATAATTGGAACTTAATCCAAAGAGTTAAAATTGCTTATTAGCCTATATTCACAATGCTCTTTATGCATGAAAAACATGATACTACTATGCTTATTTAGCCATTAATTCTTCAAGATATTCTCCTTAATATTCCTTAATGTTTAACTCTATATCCATTGGTGCCATGTATAAAGAAATATATAACTTTTTTATTACATATGGTTGAAAATGAAGATAAATTTTTCACTTATTAATTTGAAGTTGTGAGGTAAATTTTGTGAGTTTCATGGATTTTAGAGTAGAAAATGATGTGAACTTCATATGAAATTATATGTAAAAAGACCTGTGTCATGAAAAAATAGCATATATCTTCATTCCTTTCATATATGAATGACATAGACATGCATCTCCATATGTGCATTAAGGATATTATTTAATGGATATAGTTTAAAATAGAATAAGGATTTATATATCTCCAAAGAAACAGAGATAAGAGAAATATCATTTTCTATCCTATTCTTCCATGAGATCTTCATGGCTATGAAGATATAATATTAGTATAAACTCATGTTTGAAAAAATAATAATTTCAATCACCTGATTAAAAATGAAAAAGAAAATTATTATTGATGTTATCATAAATATTACTGGAATGTTATTATTCAATTATATCTTCATTTTGAAAATGTGAAAAAGAAAACTCCAAAATTGAATAGTTATATATGTATATAGATAAATATATAAATAAAATCTTGAACTTAATCCTGATTTATTTTGTTTTCCAAAGCATACCAAGCTTTAGAGAAGATTTCAGGTTTAAAGATATCAAAAAAGAAGAAAATATTTAACACATGATTTCTCTTGGTTAAGGGTTTATTCCTATTATACAAATGTTTTCCTATGGAGGCGTTATGACAAAATTGGGATTTTTTTCTTTGCATTCACCAAGCAAGTGTATCTAAACCACTAAAAAGAAAAAAATGCAAATGGATCATTTTTCAACAAATATCATTAGAGTTACTAATTATGTAGAAAATAATTATTCCAATTACCCCAAACCATATATTCTGAAGAAACTTTGCAATTATTTTGATTGTAACAAATTGTACACCAGTAAATAATGATATGCCATAGCTTCTTTCTCTTCATTTATTAATTTTTTTAAGAAATAGTATGATGTTCCTAGACATAATGAACACACAACACTTCTACCCAGATCCTTTTCCTATAAAACTGTAGGGATCTTAAATGTAGGAAAACATACATGGCATATACCTGAATAATCAGTACTAGGGATCTTGTGATAAATGTCTTGAAAAAAGTAAGGATTTCCACAATTCCACAATGTTAAATGTTTTGTAGGAGGATGAACGAGCACATTCATATTCTTGGTACATTTTAATATGTTAATTTCCTCAATTAAAGGAAATGATTTATAATTATAAACTATAACCCTCAATTCTCTAAATGATACATTGACTGACTTAATGATGCTACTATACATGTATTTTAATGAGGTAGAGTATGTAGGGAAAGGGCCTATTTGTAAAATAATATTTGTAAATGCACTTTTTTTCTTTGTAAATTAGAAAAACCTAATAACCAGGAAGAGGCTGAAAATGCCCTTGATCTGAATGTAATAGCTTTATATGATGGGGTTGGGGTTATACCAGTCAAACTGGTTTTTATCAGATACCAATTGTCATGTCTCCAAAAGGCAGAGGATAAATCCTATGATCAACCTCTTCTTAGAGAAGTAATGTATTAGAGTAACAGAACCAGGTTTATATTCTGAATGAAAATATATATTCTCCTATACACATCATTTTATTTAACTTACATACTTCCAAGAATGAAAGAAATGACATTTATTAAGCACCTACAATGTTCTAGACTCTGTACTAGCAATACTTTTATATATAAATGTACATATATGCAAGAATGATCATCCTTCCTTTAAGGAATTTATAATCTAATGTGGGAAGAAAACATGCAAAAAAGGTCTGAAGAGGGAAGGGACTTTTACTCAGGGTGGGGTATAATTTTGAACTCTAGAAGTCAAGAAATGGTTCTAGAGAAAAGGAGGATGCCTGGTACTTTTACACAACATGTTGGAACCAGTGGGTTCTCTTCAACAATGGAAGAAGGGAAGGGTCTCACAGTGGGATATTCCAGGTTGACAGATAGCTGGGATAGTTTGATGTACTCAGGTGAAAAGAACTTAGAGGTTTAGGGAAGTTCCCAGGTAAAACAGAATTGTAAGTGATTTTTCTCTGTACAATATTGTCAGGGAACAATACATGCAGGAGAAAAATACAAAGTCATTAATTTCTATCTTCTCCCTTCCCATTCTCTTACTAATTATTAAAAAAAATAACTCTTACCTTCTGTCTTAGTATCAATTCTAAGACAAAAGAGTGACAAGGATGAGGCAACTGAAGTGAAAAGATTTGCCCAGGATCGTTGCCACAGCAAGGAAGTATCTGAGGCAAAGTCTGAATCGAGGTCCTCTCAGTTCCAGGCATGAGACTCTATACACTACCTGACCCAGCTGTGTCTTATGAATTGATTTTTAAAATTGCAGAGGGAAGAGAGAAGAGATACAGAATGTTTAAAAATCCAGTTATTAATTGTTTTGTTATCACCTGGTTAAATACACATCTCTGAACAAATACACATAAAATGTTTGTTAAATATAAATATATGCATACATGTATACATATGCTCACACATGAATGCACATATACAAATCTTTAATTTATATACATCTACAACAAAACACAATCATTAAAAGTTTTCTATTTTTATCATCTCTGTTTTTCTTCTTGTCTTGAGATATTTTTCAATTCACAATAAAAATTGAAAATCTAATATACTACTTTGTAGAATGAGAGCACTTGTGAGAGATTTTGACCCATATTTATATGTAGACCATCTTGTATTTGTTATTCATGCACTTACTTTAAGTGTAAATATCTGTAACTTTATTATTAATTTTAATTAATTAATCAATATTTCATAAATTAATAATTAATTAATTGATATTATTTATAATTATTAATCCTAACAATGGTTATAGATAAGATTAATAAGATCACATTTTGAGAGACTCATTTGTTGAGTAATAATAAAGTTAATAGCTACCATTTATATATCACCTACTACGTTTCAGGCCCTCTGCTGAGAGCTTAGCAAATATTATCTCAAGTAAGCCTCACAGTCCTAGGATATAGATAGCAATTTAAATAGGAGACACTTAACATTTTTGGCAATGCTCAATCAACAATACTATTGACTTCCAAATGTTTGACTCAACATTTGGATAAGGGAAAAGAAAGCATTATTTTTATTTTTGTGTAAAAGAATCAATTTTTTTCTTGTCTCAAGTATATGAAGATAATCAAATTATGCTTGAAATGTATTAGGAAATGGTAAATTGATCTTAACAAACAGATTCCTTATAAAGCATGGCAAATACCTGCTAATGATATTCTTGTTACTTCCTGATTTTTAAATCACATTTTGCCTTGGCTTATACTATATGAATCTTTCATCAACTAGAAAGATTTTTATTATAGATTATAAACTACTCCTACAATATATGAAATCAGAGGGGGTGGAAATTAAATATTCAAATATAAAAGCTATTATTTCCTGTGAAGGTCTATTGTGTGTAAATTGATTCATAATGCTTCTGGCATCTGGAATATAATTTAAGCAGGTGGCTGATAGCCCACAATATAAATATTTCCATCAGAACAGATACAATATCCTAATCCCATTTTAATACTCTAGGTGAAATTTAGGCCAAATAAAGCTTTTAATTACTGCTTTTTAAGAAGTTTAAATTATATTTTAAGTCATTGAACATTTTTTTCTGTGGAAAATGTTTTCATTCATGAGGTTCAGTTCTAAGACTGATGAATGAGATTCTTGGCATACGAATATATGCAACAAAAACTTAATTGAATATCACCAAACTTAGAGGTTTCAAAAACATGGCTGGAGGTTGCATGTGGCCAGTCCCCAATGTTTCTGAGTGTGGCTTGAACTGTATTAAAATGTAACTGCTAAATATTTAACAAAATAAGTAAAAACAGAATGAATCTAAGGTAATAAAATCCTGTGGTTATCTGAATCATTATGTGACCCTTAATATACAGTTTATTGGCCCCATTATTATTTGAGTTAAATATCACTAATTTAACTTAGAAATATAAAAAAAAAAGCATTTTCAGGGTTATTTTTGTTTGTTTTTACTCATGATATCTAGATATTGAGTAAAATTATTTGTTAAATCCTATGAATGGACACTATATAAATTTGAATAAATAATGTAACATGGTCACATACTAAGTTTTGTAACAATGGTAAATTGTTCTTTGTTGATAAGTACAATTGAATCAAATGGCCAGTATTCATAAATTTTGTAAAGTGTTAGATTTAAAATAGTTTTCAGCATTAAATAGTTGTAGATAAGAGAGTGGGAGCCATAAACTGTGATAATTAAAATGTTTGGGAGCAAGGGAAATATATAACAATTATGACCGCTGAAATATGTTTTCTACTGTGTCTTGGATTTATATAAATATAAGATGGTCACCAGGGAATATATTCCCAATTTATTAATATGCCCAAGCCAACTGGGTTTTATAGGGAAATTTAATTTATAATACACTGATTAATCAATAGAAAAAGAGAGAAAGGAAGAAAGGAATAAGAATGAAGGGCCTCAAGCCAATAAGGCCTAGACCTCAGTCCTAAGAGATAAATCAGTTGGTTTTATCACTCACCCAAGATCTCTCTAGGTAAGGCTTCTCATGCTAACCTCAGGCTCCACCTTCAAGAGAGCCTCCTTTCAAGAAATGTTTCCAGAGAATCCTCCTCCTGACTCCTCCTAAGTTCTCCTTCCACAGCCTCCTTCAAGACCTCTCCGGGAGCTCTCCCTCCAGGACCTCTCTCCTCTCAGCCCTCCTTCAGAGCATCAACCTCCTCCCTCCAGGAGCTCTCTCCTCTCAGACCTCCTTCAGAGCATCCACCCTCCCCTCAGTTCTCACATCTATCAATCACTGTCGATGTCTCCCCTGTGCCAATGGTGGCTCTAACTTAACCCAGGACCGCCCAGAGGTCTGCCCCCTTTGCACATGTCTGTTGAAGGTCATATTCTCAAATAATTAAATCTTGATCTTTGCTGTAGCCCTTCCTAAATCCTGTCACTCTGAGTAGAGTGGAGATTGTTTCCAAGACCTGGTTCTGTCATTCCAAGTATCTCTATTGTATCAATTCTAAAATCAATCATGACTCAAAGAACTTCCAGTTCTATGCTTAAGCATAGGTCAAAGCCCTTTCCATTGTTTAGCAAAAGGTTTCTGTCCTAAAGTAGTCTTAAGTAGGGAGGAGAAGGATCCTCCCATGCCAAGGAGTTTCATATTCCAATAGAGTTCTTACTATCAGTAGGAAATTTTTTTCAAGTATGAAATTTCCCAATGGGGAAATTTCCAACATTCATAAGTCTAAGAAATTTTAAGGTTTACAAAAGGCTTCTTAGAAAGGATTTTTAAAGTGATAATTAAATGTCTGAAAGCCTAAGAAACATTCTTTTAAGTGAAAAATTAATTATTTTTCACCATGAGGCTCAAATTTATTATTATATTTTATTTTTCTGATTGCTTTTATGTTCTTGAGTCATCACTTATAAAATCCAATTAAAATCTGCCTAGAAAATTACCTTGAACAAATTGGTCAACTTAACAAAGCCTCGGGTTCTTAATTGATCAAATCAGTGGTTTAGATTAGTTGACTTTTGAAATCCTATGAATCTATAATTTTTTGAAATATCTGTACTATTTTGAAGTAGCTGAATAATTCACTAATGGTCTGCTTTAGTTAATAATATTAGGCAATTCCTTAATAGTATTTTTGAAGAGGTACACTTCACAAAGTGAGTTCAAACACCCAGAATAAAATGACTGGAACTGCGATTTATTAATAAAAGAACAAATGGAGAATTTTCCAGCTGGGACAGCCTTCCCTTGGTGAATCTGTCTCAATCTAACATTTTGGAATAGTTTATATAGGGTTACAACATACAAAGTTATTTCCTTTTACATATAGATTCTTAATCAAACAAGCCCTTATTACTGACACAGGAATGTGGGGTCAAAGATGAGGATACAATCCTCAGATTTATGTGGGAGTTGTTATTTAGGGGCTGTTTATTTTCACATCCATTAAGTTACCTAGCCCTATTTAGCCATATGTTATCTTGCTTCCATACTGACCTCTTTGATAGTCCTGGAATTCCTTTGTCTTCCTGCCCTTTCTAATTCTCACCCCCAAGCTAACTAGAGACTGGTCTGCTGTCTGAATAAACAGCTTGACTTCAGGGGGGAGGGAAGGCAGGTCTGTTCCCTAAAAAATGCTGTCAGAGTTTTTTTATTTATTTTATCTATTTTAATTTTACTATCCTACCCTTTTTGGACTACTTCACTTTGACTGAATAAGAAAAAACAAATTAAAAAAAACCTCAATTGCAATTGTTTTTTTAAATGCTGGGACATTATCATCCCTTTCCTGATTCTGAAAATCTGAAAAGATATGTATTGCCCTGCCCCAGTCTTCTGAGGTATATCATAATTCCTGAAGATCTAAGTAACAAACAAATACACATACACACACACACAAACACCTGTATTCCAACTCCTTAAATTTGAACTGGATTGAATATGGCTCTAAGTCTTTTCTAACTTATAACAAATGGGAATGTTAATTATAATTTTAAGTTAGCAATCAGGACACTATGAGGATGAAAATTCTAAAGGAATTTTATATTAGCTCATTTGAAAATGTATCTCCTTGATTTTATGAATTACAGGGTATTTTAAATTTTTTATTATATTTTGTACATTTGGATTGCTAACAACAATTCATTTTTATGTAAAATATACTATTAAAGCTATTTAATTTGCTGCTAACATAAGTTATATATGGATATCTAGTGTACATTTAAGAAATGTCTATGCTACCTGTAGTAAAAAACTTTCTGAGGAAAAAAAGTAAAAACTTTATTTTGTTTTTCATTTTCAAAAACAAAGTATAGTATCCATTGAATGACTAAGCAGTGTAATTATACACTTTGCTGTTCTCTCATTAATATTAAAAAAAAAAAACTTTATTTCTACCATCATAGAGAAATGTGACCTTAGATTTAACTTGGTATATATATATATATATATATATATATATATATATCATCAATGAATGCCATTTAAAGCTAATAATGAATGTGTTTAATAAATACATAGGAAGATCTATACTAGGTTATAGGTTACTCAATATAATTTTAGATAGTTTGCTCAGCCTAATGCCATATTAAAGGGTGTCAATGTTTCAGATTTCTCATTATTTTTGCAGAATTTTTTAAATTAGATTCTCAATAGAGCAATAAAATTAAAACAAAACTTCTTTTGTCATGTTTACTTATTGATAATCTGGTTATAGCATCCATTGGTGACAAAGATAATGAACAATTTATCTGAGGTCATTCTTATGTCTGATTAAGATCTGAACAAAATTCTTTTCAGTTTCAGTGGCAGTTGGCTTGTTATGCTGTAAATGATAAGCATAAACAAAAATTAAATATAATGACCTATCTAAAATGAAGGGAATAGAGGAGGGAAGGAAGAAAAAGGTTGCCATGAGAAGGTTTAAATTAAAGAAAAAAGAACATACTCATGCACATTGTTTTATAATTTGACCCATTAAATATATTCTTCCAAACCATTAGACCTTGCCCATAATTCCCTAATTCCAGGTGATATCATTAATTTACCTCCCTAGTGCCTCAACCAAGAGAACCTGAATTTTTTCCCCTGATAATTATTACAAACTATTTTCAGGATGTTCACATTTCAAAATAATCTTCCCGGACAGACTCAAATAATGATTTCTGAACGATCTCTTTCTCTCCTTTACCTCTATGTCATTTTTGGACTCTTTCTTTAGTGGGCTGTGACACAATAAATATTTGGCATTGAATTAGAGAGGTAGTTGTGGACAGTGGATACAGAATTGTCCTCAGTGTTATGAAGATCTAGGCTCAATCTCGGCCCATTATATGACTTACTGATTTTCTGTTGAAATCAGTTAACTTCTTTGGTTTGGTAATTCTCTAAAAAAGAAAGTAAGTGAATAAGTATATATTAAGTACCTACTATGGTGCTCAAAATGTTTCAAAAGGGCTGAACTGTGGAAGTGAGGTGAGACATTTTGCCTATCCATTGGTTTGAATAACCTGGAAAAAACGGGAAAAGTTTAGAAGAGCAAAACTTAAAATTTGTCTTCCTGGGACTTCCGGTTAAGATGGCGGCTTAGAGAAAGCTAAAGTTCAGATCTCCGGAAAACCCTTCCCGACCGATCTCAAACTATAAGCTCCTAAGACGCCGAAATTCAAAACAATCAACAGCACAGACCCTGGGAACCCTCCTCCTGGACCTGGACCCGGATCAAAAGGTACGGCTCCCCTCAAAAGCCAGAACCCGAGATCACTCGGACCTAAGGGGTAGGAGCGCAGAGTCCAAGGCTCCGGGAAGCCGCAGCCTGGCCCGGCTCAGAGAGCAGGGTCCTCGGAACAACAACCCTCAGGGCCCTCTATCTGAGTCCCAGTGAAAGTCACTGCCTGGAGCAAGACAGCCTTATGGGTTGGATCCTGCTATCCATGTCTCAGTGAAAGTCCCTGCCCTCCGAGCTTGTGGAAGCTGCAGCCCATGCCCCCGCAGGCCTACGAAACAGCCTCATGGCCAGCGATTCTGAAGGCAACTTCCGGAAAGCAATGTGGTCCGACCCTTCCATTCCAGTTCCAGTGAGGCATATTCAGTTTAACCCAGGGAAAGCTCATAGAACCAACAATCTGCCCAGGACTAAAGCCTCTGATCACCAGACAGAGATAAGAAAAGCTAATCCTCCACATTCAGAGATGGCAAACTCCACAGAAGCACAGAAGCCCCAAAATACCAAGTAAATTAAGAAGAAAGGGGTGACTTTGGACACATTCTATGGAGCCAAAATACAAAATACAGAGCAGATAGAAGAAGATATACAAGAAAATGCTCCAAAATCTTCCAAAGGAAATGGAAACTCTCCACAAACCCATGAAGAATTTGAATCAGAAATGACCAAAAAGATGGAAGCCTTCTGGGAGGAAAAGTGGGAAATAATGCAAAAGAAATTCACGCATCTACAAAACCAGTTTGACCAAACTGTAAAAGAAAACCAGGCTTTAAAGCAAGAACTAATAAAGCAAAGCCAAAACACCAAGAAATTAGAAGAGAACATAAAATATCTCACCGACAAGGTGATAGATCTGGAAAATAGAGGGAGAAGGGATAATTTAAGAATAATTGGACTCCCAGAAAAGCCAGAAATAAACACCAAACTGGACATGGTGATACAAGATATAATCAAAGAAAATTGCCCAGAGATTCTAGAACAAGGGGGCAATACAGCCACAGACAGAGCTCACAGAACACCTTCTACACTAAACCCCCAAAAGACAACTCCCAGGAATGTAATTGCCAAATTCCAAAGCTATCAAACAAAAGAAAAAAATCCTACAGGAAGCCAGAAAGAGACAATTTAGATATAAAGGAATGCCAATCAGGGTCACACAAGACCTTGCAAGTTCTACTCTGAATGATTGTAAGGCATGGAACATGATCTTCAGAAAGGCAAGAGAGCTGGGTCTCCAACCAAGAATCAGCTACCCAGCAAAACTGACTATATACTTCCAAGGGAAAGTATGGGCATTCAACAAAATAGAAGACTTCCAACTCTTTGCAAAGAAAAGACCAGAGCTCTGTGGAAAGTTTGATAACGAAAATCAAAGAGCAAGGAATACCTGAAAAGGTAAATATTAAGGAAAGGGGAAAAATGTTATCTTCTTCTTTTACTCAAACTCTCTTCTATAAGGACTACATTTATATCAATCTATGTATACTAATATGAGGGGAAAATGTAATGTATAAATAGGGGGTAAAGAAAGAACAAATAGAATGATCGTTCTCACACAAAGATTCACATGGGAAGGGGAGGGGAAGAAAACTCCTATAAGAAGGAGAGGAAGAGGGGGGGGGGTTACTTAAACCTCAATCTCAGGGAAATCAACTCTGAGAGGGAAAAACATCCAGATCCATTGGGATCTTGAATTCTATCTTACCCAACAAGGGTAAGGAGAAGGGAAAACCAAGGGGGGGAGGGGGAGAGGGAGAACAAAAAGGGAGGGAAAGAGAGGGGGGAGGGGGAGGGAACAAAAAGGGAGGGACTAAAAAGGGAAACATCAAGGGAGGGGACAAGGGGGACTGATTCAAAGTAAATCACTGGACTAAAAGGTAGAGCCGAAGAAGAAAAGGTTAGAATTAGGGAAGGCAATCAAAATGCCAGGGAGTCCACAAATGACAATCATAACTTTGAACGTGAATGGGATGAACTCACCCATAAAACGTAGACGAATAGCAGAATGGATTAGAATCCAAAACCCTACCATATGTTGTCTTCAAGAAACACACATGAGGCAGGTAGAAACCCACAAGGTTATAATTAAAGGTTGGAGTAAGACCTTCTGGGCCTCAACTGATAGAAAGAAGGCAGGAGTGGTAATCATGACATCTGATAAAGCCAATGCAAAAATAGACCTGATCAAAAGGGATAGGGAAGGTAATTATATTTTGTTAAAAGGGACTCTAGACAAAGAGGAAATATCATTAATCAACATGTATGCACCAAATAATATAGCACCCAAATTTCTAATGGAGAAACTAGGAGAATTGAAGGAAGAAATAGACAATAAAACCATACTAGTGGGAGACTTAAACCAACCATTATCAAATTTAGATAAATCAAATAAAAAATAAATGAGAAAGAGGTAAAAGAAGTGAATGAAATCTTAGAAAAGTTAGAATTAATAGACATATGGAGAAAAATAAATAGGGATAAAAAGGAATACACCTTCTTCTCAGCACCACATGGCACATTCACAAAAATTGACCATACACTAGGTCACAGAAACATAGCACACAAATACAAAAAAGCAGAAATAATGAATGCAGCCTTCTCAGATCACAAGGCAATAAAAATAATGATTAGTAATGGTACATGGAAAACCAAATCTAAAACCAATTGGAAATTAAACAATATGATGCTCCAAAACCTTTTAGTTAAAGAAGAAATCATAGAAACAATTAATAATTTCATCGAGGAAAATGACAATGGCGAAATATCCTTTCAAACCGTTTGGGATGCAGCCAAAGTGGTAATCAGAGGTAAATTCATATCCCTGAATGCTTATATTAACAAACAAGGGAGAGCAGAGATCAATCAATTGGAAATGCAAAGGAAAAAACTCGAAAGCGATCAAATTAAAAACCCCCAGAAGAAAACCAAATTAGAAATCCTAAAAATTAAGGGAGAAATTAAGAAAATCGAAAGTGATAGAACTATTGATTTAATAAATAAGACAAGAAGCTGGTACTTTGAAAAAACAAACAAAATAGACAAAGTACTGGTCAATCTAATTAAAAAAAAAGGAAGGAAGAAAAGCAAATTCACAGCATTAAAGATGAAAAGGGGGACAGCACCTCCAATGAAGATGAAATTAAGGCAATCATTAGAAATTACTTTGCCCAATTATATGGCAATAAATACACCAATTTAGGAGAAATGGATGAATATATACAAAAATACAAACTGCCTAGACTAACAGAAGAGGAAATAGAATCCTTAAATAATCCCATATCAGAAATTGAAATCCAACAAGCCATCAATGAACTTCCTAAGAAAAAATCCCCAGGGCCTGATGGATTCACCTGTGAATTCTATCAAACATTCAGAGAACAGTTAATCCCAATACTATACAAACTATTTGACATAATAAGCAAAGAGGGAGTTCTACCAAACTCCTTTTATGACACAAACATGGTACTGATTCCAAAACCAGGCAGGTTAAAAACAGAGAAAGAAAACTATAGACCAATCTCCCTAATGAATATAGATGCAAAAATCTTAAATAGGATACTAGCAAAAAGACTCCAGCAAGTGATCAGAAGGATCATTCACCATGATCAAGTAGGATTCATACCGGGGATGCAGGGCTGGTTCAACATTAGGAAAACCATCCACATAATTGACCACATGAACAAGCAAACTAGCAAGAATAACATGATTATCTCAATAGATGCAGAAAAAGCCTTTGATAAAATACAACACCCATTCCTATTAAAAACACTAGAAAGCATAGGAATAGAAGGGTCATTCCTAAAAATAATAAACAGTATATATCTAAAACCAACAGCTAATATCATCTGCAATGGGGATAAACTAGATGCATTCCCAATAAGATCAGGAGTGAAACAAGGATGCCCATTATCACCTCTACTATTTGACATTGTACTAGAAATACTAGCAGTAGCAATTAGAGAAGAAAAAGAAATTGAAGGCATCAAAATAGGCAAGGAGGAGACCAAGTTATCACTCTTTGCGGATGACATGATGGTCTACTTAAAGAATACTAGAGATTCAACCAAAAAGCTAATTGAAATAATCAACAACTTTAGCAAAGTTGCAGGATACAAAATAAACCCACATAAATCATCAACTTTTCTATATATCTCCAACACAGCTCAGCAGCAAGAACTAGAAAGAGAAATCCCATTCAAAATCACCTTAGACAAAATAAAATACCTAGGAATCTACCTCCCAAGACAAACACAGGATCTATATGAACACAACTACAAAACACTCGCCACACAACTAAAACTAGACTTGAACAAATGGAAAAACATTAACTGCTCATGGATAGGACGAGCCAATATAATAAAAATGACCATCCTACCCAAACTTATTTATCTATTTAGTGCCATACTCATTGAACTACCAAAATACTTCTTCACTGATTTAGAAAAAACCATAACAAAGTTCATTTGGAAGAACAAAAGATCAAGGATATCCAGGGAAATAATGAAAAAAAAACACATATGATGGGGGCCTTGCAGTCCCAGACCTAAAACTATATTACAAAGCAGCAGTCATCAAAACAATTTGGTACTGGCTAAGAAACAGAAAGGAAGATCAGTGGAATAGACTGGGGGAAAGCGACCTCAGCAAGACAGTATACGATAAACCCAAAGATCCCAGCTTTTGGGACAAAAATCCACTATTCGATAAAAACTGCTGGGAAAAATGGAAGACAGTGTGGGAGAGACTAGGAATAGATCAACACCTCACACCCTACACCAAGATAAATTCAAAATGGATGAGTGACTTAAACATAAAGAAGGAAACCATAAGTAAATTGGGTAAACACAGAATACTATACATGTCAGACCTTTGGGAGGGGAAAGGCTTTAAAACCAAGCAAGATATAGAAAGAATCACAAAATGTAAAATAAATAATTTTGGCTACATCAAACTGAAAAGCTTTTGTACAAACAAAACCAATGTAACTAAAATCAGAAGGGAAACAACAAATTGGGAAAAAATCTTCATAGAAACCTCTGACAAAGGTTTAATTACTCATATTTATAATGAGCTAAATCAATTGTACAAAAAATCAAGCCATTCTCCAAATGATAAATGGGCAAGGGAAATGGATAGGCAGTTCTCAGATAAAGAAATCAAAACTATTAACAAGCACATGAAGAAGTGTTCTAAATCTCTTATAATCAGTGAGATGCAAATCAAAACAACTCTGAGGTATCACCTCACACCTAGCAGATTGGCTAACATAACAGCAAAGGAAAGTAATGAATGCTGGAGGGGATGTGGCAAAGTAGGGACATTAATTCATTGCTGGTGGAGTTGTGAACTGATCCAACCATTCTGGAGGGCAATTTGGAACTATGCCCAAAGGGCGACAAAAGAATATCTACCCTTTGACCCAGCCATAGCACTGCTGGGTCTATACCCCAAAGAGATAATGGACAAAAAGACTTGTACAAAAATATTCATAGCTGCGCTCTTTGTGGTGGCCCAAAACTGGAAAACGAGGGGATGCCCATCAATTGGGGAATGGCTGAACAAACTGTGGTATATGTTGGTGATGGAATACTATTGTGCTAAAAGGAATAATAAAGTGGAGGAGTTCCATGGAGACTGGAACAACCTCCAGCAAGTGATGCAGAGCGAGAGGAACAGAACCAGGAGAACATTGTACACAGAGACTAATACACTGTGGTATAATTGAACGTAGTGGACTTCTCCATTAGTGGTGGTGTAATGTCCCTGAACAACTTGCAGGGATCCAGGAGAAAAAAACACCATTCATAAGCAAAGGATAAACTATGGGAGTGGAAACACCGAGAAAAAGCAATTGCCTATATACAGAGGCTGAGGGGACATGACAGAGGATAGACTCCAAATGAACACTCTAATGCAAATACTATCAACAAAGCAATGGGTTCAAATCAAGAAAACATCTAATGCCCAGTGGACTTACGCGTCGGCTATGGGGGGTGGGGGGAGGAAAAGAAAATGATCTATGTCTTTAACGAATAATGCTTGGAAATGATCAAATAAAATATATTTAAAAAAAAAGAAAAAAAACCTTAAAATTTGTTAGGAAAAACCCTTTTAAAGTGGATTAAACTTAATCTGTAGTTAATGGTTTCCCCTTCACTAAAGACCCTAAAGCAAAGTTAGGGCATTTACTTCATGAGTATGTTTTAACTCTATATCCCTCAAGGTCCTTACCAACTCAGATTCTGTGATTAGTTGGTTCTATATCTGAGAGTCAAAGGTTCAGTGGTTCAGTGGTATGTTTATGGATCAGAGTTTACTGTTTCTTTTTTTTTTAACTATTCTCTTTGGTCATTTCAAAACATTATTCATTTGAACAAAAATCATTTTCTCCCCCCCTCCTTTGCGGATGCACAATTCCACTAGGTTTCACTTGTGTCCTTGATTCGAACCCTTTTCCATATTGTTGGTATTTGCATTAGAGTGTATATTTAGAATTTCTCCTCAGAAATGTCCCCTTAACCCCTGTAGTCAAGCAGTTGCTTTTCCTAGGTGTTTTTACTACCACAGGTTGTCCTCTGTTTGTGGATAGTGTTTTTTCCTCCTGGATCCCTGCAGACTGTTCAGGATATTACATAGACACTCATGGAGAATTCCATTACTTTCGAATGTACCACAGTGTATCATTCTCTGCATACAATGTTCTCCTAGTTCTGCTCCTTTCACTCTGCATGACTTCCTGGAGGTTGTTCCAGTCTCAATGGAATTCCTCCACTTTATTATTCCTTTTAGAACAATGTCATTCCATCACCAAGATATACCATAATTTGTTCAGCCATTCTTCAATTGAAGGGCATCCCCTCATTTCCAATTTTTGGCCACCACAAAAACTGCTGCTATGAATATACTTGTACAAGTCTTTTTCCTTATTATCCCTTTGGGGTACAAACACAGCAGTGTTAGGGGTGGATAAAAGGGCAGACAGTCTTTTAGTGCCCTTTGGTCATGGTTCCAAATTGCCCTCAAGAATGGTTAGATCAATTCACAACTCAACTAGCAATGCATTAATGTCCCTACTTTGCCACATCCCCTCCAGCATTCATTACTTTCCTTTGCTCTCATGTTGAACAATCTGCTAGGTGTGAGTTGATACCTCAGAGTTGTTTTGATTTGCATTTCTCTGATTATAAGAGATTTAGAACACTTTTTCATGTGCTTATTAATAATTTTGATTTATTTATATGAAAACTGCTTATTCATGTCCCTTGCCCATTTATCAACTGGAGAATAGATTGATTTTTTTGTACAACTGATTTAGCTGTTTGTCAATTTGAGTAATGAAACCTTTGTCAGAGGTTTATATGAAGATTGTTTCCCAATTTGTTGCTTCCCTTCTGATTTTAGTTACATTGGTTTTGTTTGTACAAAAGCTTTTTAATTTGATGTAGACAAAATTATTTATTTTACATTTTGTGACTCTGTCTAAGTCTTGCTTGGTTTTAAAGTATTTCCCTTCCCAAAGGTCTGACATGTATACTGTTCTGTGTTTGCCAAATTTATTTATAGTTTCCTTCTTTATATTCAAGTCATTCACCCATTGTGAATTTATCTTGGTGTAGGGTGTGAGGTGTTGATCCAAACCTAATATCTCCAACACTGCCTTCCAATTTTCCCAGCAGTTTTTTATTGAATAATGGATTGTTGTCCCAGGACCTAGGATCTTTGGGTTTATCATATACTGTCTTGGTGACTTCATTTGCCCCAAGTCTATTCCACTGATCGTCCTTTCTGTCTCTTAGCCAGTACCAAATTGTTTGGATGACTGCTGCTTTGTAATATAGTTTGAGATCTGGGACTGCAAGGCCCCCTTCCTTTGTATTTTTTTTTTTTATTATTTCCCTGGATATCCTTGATCCTTTGTTTTTCCAAATGAACTTTGTTATGCTTTTTTTTTTTCCAAATCAGTAAAGAAAATTTTTGGAGTTCAATATGTATGGCACTAAATAGATAAATAATTTTGGGTAGGATTATATTTTTAATTATATTGGCTCATCCTACCCATGAGCAGTTAATGGTTTTCCAATTGCTCAAGTCTAGTTTTAGATGTGTATAGAGTGTTTTATAGTTGTGTTCATATACTTCCTGTGTTTGTCTCCTGAGATAGATTCCTATGTATTTTATTTTGTCTAAGGTGATTTTGAATGGGATTTCTCTTTCTAGTTTTTGCTGCTGAGCTGTGTTGGAAATATATAGAAATGCTGATGACTTATGTGGGTTTATTTTGTATCCTGCAACTTTGCTAAAGTTGTTGATTATTTCGATTAGGTTTTTGGTTGAATCTCTAGGATTCTTTAAGTAGACCATCATGTCATCATCAAAGAGCAATAACTTGGTCTCCTCCTTGCCTATTTTAATGCCTTTAATTTCTTTTTCTTCTCTAATTGCTACTGCTAGTGTTTCTAGTACAATGTCAAATAATAGAGGTGATAATGGTCATCCTTGTTTCACTCCTGATCTTAATAGGAATGCATCTAGTTTATCCCCATTGGAGATGATATTAGTTGAAGGTTTTAGATATATACTGTTTATTATTTTTAGGAATGACCCTTCTATTTCTATGTTTCTAGGGTTTTAAAAGGAATGGGTGTTGCATTTTATCAAAACTTTTTCTGCCACTATTGAAATAATCATGTGATTTTTGTTGGTTTGCTTGTTGATATGGTCAATTATGTGGATGGTTTTCCTAATATTGAAACAGCCCTGATTCCCTGGTATAAATCCTACTCGATCATGGTGGATAACCCTTCTGATCACTTGCTGGAGTATTTTTGCTAGTATCCTATTTAAGATTTTTGCATCTATATTCATTAGGGAGATTGGTCTATAGTTTTCTTTCTCTGTTTTTGACCTGCCTGGTTTTGGAATCAGTACCATGTTTGTGTCGTAAAAGTAGTTTGGTAGAACTCCCTCTTTGCTTATTATGCCAAATAGTTTCTATAGTATTGGGATTAACTGTTCTTTGAATGTTTGATAGAATTCACTTGTGAATCCGTCAAGCCCTGGAGATTTTTTCTTAGGGAGTTCTTTGATGGCCTGTTGGATTTCATGTTCTGATATGGGATAATTTAAGAATTCTATTTTTATTTCTGTTAGTCTAGGCAGTTTATTTTTTTTGTATATATTTGTCCATATCGACAAGTTTGGTATATTTATTGCCATATAATTGGGCAAAGTAATTTTTAATGATTGCCTTAATTTCCTCTTCATTGGAGGTGATGTCCCACTTTTCATCTTTGATGCAGTTGATTTGCTTTTCTTCTTTCCTTTTTTTAATTAAATTGACCAGTACTTTGTCTATTGTGTTTGTTTTTTCAAAGTATCGGCTTCTAGTCTTATTTATTAAATTAATAGTTCTATCACTTTTGATTTTATTAATTTCTCCCTTAATTTTTAGGATCTCTACTTTGGTTTTCTTCTGGGGGGTTTTAATTTTTTTAATCAGGTCTATTTTTGCTTTGGCTTTGTCAGATATCATGATTACAACTCCTGCCTTCTTTCTATAAGTTGAGGTCCAGAAGGTCTTACTCCATCCTTTAATTCTGACCTTGTGGGTATCAACCCTCCTCATTTGTGTTTCTTGAAGACAACATATGGTAGGGTTTTGGATTCTAATCCATTCTGGTATTCGTCTAAGATTTATGGGTGAGTACAACCCATTCACTTTCAAGGTTATGGTTGTCACTTCTGGACTCCCTGGCATTTTGATATCCTCCCCTAATTCTGACCTTTCTTCTTTAGCTATAACCTTTTACGCCAGTGATTTACTTTAAATCAGTCCCCTTAGCCCCCTCTCTTGATATGTTTCCCTTTCTAGCCCCTCCCTTTTTATTCCCTCCCCCTCCCTCCTTGCCTTCCCTCCCTTTGACCATTTTCTTTTTCACTTCTCCTTTACCCTGTTGGATAAGGTAGAATTCAAGACCCCAATAGATCTGGATGTTCTTGCCTCTAAGAGTTGATTTCACTGAGAGTGAGGTTTAAGTAAAAACTCTCTTCCTCTCTTTTTTTTTTAGTTTTTAAAACATTATTTTATTTGGTTATTTTCATACATTGTTCTTTGGAAACAGATCATTTTCTTTTTCTTCCCCCCCTTCCCCTCCCACTCCCCCCCTACCCCCCCCCACCCCTTCCTTAGTCATGGGGGATTCGTCTGGGTATCACATGTGTCCTTGCTCTGAACCCATTTCCTTGTTGTTGGTATTTTCATTAGGGTGCTCATTTAGCATCTCTCCTTGATCATGTCACCTCAACCTCTGTAGTCAAGAAGTTGCTTTTCCTCGGGTTTTTTTTTTCTTGTAGATAGCTGCAGGTGATTCAGGGACATTGTAAAGCCATTAAAGGAGAAGTTCATTATGTTCTCTTGTACCACAGTGTGTCAGTCTCTGTGTACAATGTTTTCCTGGTTCTGCTCCTTTCACTCTGCATCACTTCCTGGAGGTTATTCCAGTCTCCATGTAACTCCTCCACTTTATTATTCCTTTTAGCACAATAGTATTCCATCACCAACATATACCACAATTTGTTCAGCCATTCTCCAATTGAAGGGCATCCCCTCATTTTCCAATTTTTGGCCACAACAAAGAGCGCAGCTATGACTATTCTTGTACGAGTCTTTTTCCTAATTATCTCTTTGGTATACAAACCCAGCAGTGTTATGGGTGGTGGATCAAAGGGTAGACAGTCTTTTATCGCCCTTTGGGCATAGTTCCAAATTGCCCTCCAGAATGGTTGGATCAATTCACAAATCCACCAGCAATGCATAACTTTGCCACATCCCCTCCAGTATTCATTACTTTCCTTTGTTCTCATGTTGAACAATCTGCTAGGTGTGAGTTGATACCTCAGAGTTGTTTTGATTTGCATCTCTCTGATTATAAGAGATCTAGAACACTTTTTCATGTGCTTATTAATAGTCTTGATTTCTTTAATGGAAAATTGGCTATTCATGTCCCTTGCCCACTTTTCAATTGGAGAATGGCTTGTTTTTTGTACAACTGGTTTAGCTCTTTATAGATTTGAGTAATTAGACCTTTGTCAGAGGTTTTTGTTATGAAGATTGTTTCCCAAATTGTTTCTTCTTCTTCTAATTTTAGTTACATTGGTTTTGTTTGTACAAAGACTTTAACAAAGTTTATTATTTTCCCCTGTAGTCTTTTTAAAATTCCCCCCCACCCTCTCCCTCCCTTGTACTGCTTCTCTCCCCACCAGTCTCATTTTTACCCTTCTACTCCCTTATAGGTCCCAAATCTATTCTCTTCCCCAATGGATTGTTCTTCCCTCTTTGGGTCAGTTTCAAAGTACATAAGAATTGAGTATTTCCTATCTCCAACCTCTTTACCCTTCCAGTGTATCCATGTTCTCCCCCTCCCATCAAGAGCTTCTTTGTGACATATAAATTTACCACCATTTGTTTCTTTTTCCATTTCTTTTAGTCATAACTTTTTTTTATCTCTAGTCATGTATATACATATATATGTATATATATACATACACATGTATTGGTATTTATGCATGCTTATATCTATATACTTGTTTATGTCTTGTCCTTTCATCATATACAGCTTGTCACTGTTCCCTCTGAGTGTAGTTCTTCTAGCTGCTCAGGTGATAGCAACAGTTTTTAAGAGTTACCAATGACCTCTTTTCTTATAGGGATACATATAATTTTAACTTATTGAATCTCTTAAAAATTTTTGTTGTTGTTGTCCCCCCCCCTTTTTTAATTACCTTTTGATGATTCTCTTGAATTCTGTGGTTGGACATCATATTTTCTGTTCAGGTCTGGTCTTTTATTTATGAATGCTTGGAACTCTTCTGTTGTGTTGAATGACCATATTTTCCCCTGTAAGATTATAGTCAGTTTTGATGGGTATTTTATTCTTGGTTGTAGACCTAGTTCCCTTGCTTTCCGGAATATCATATTCCATTCATTTCGGTCCTTCAGTGTGGATGCAACCAGATCCTGTGTTAACCTCACAGTGTTTCAATGGTATCTGAATGGCTTCTTCTTGGCAGCTTGTAATATCTTTTCTTTCATCTGATTGTTTTTGAATTTGGAGATAACATTTATTGCTGTTGTCAGTTGGGAATTAAATACAAGGGGTGATATGTGGATTCTTTCATTCTCCACTTTCCCCTCTTTTTCTAGGATCTTGGGACAGTTTTCCTGGATAATTTCCTCTAGTATTATATCTAGGCTTTTTTTTTTTTTGTTGTGGTCTTCTGGTAGTCCAATTATTCTTAAATTATCTCTTCTTGAACGATTTTCTAAATAGTCTGTTTTGTGAATGAGATGCTTCACATTTTCCTCAATTTTTTCATTCTTTTTGTTTTGCTTTATAGTGTCCTGCTGCCTTGTGAGGTCACTTGATTCTAGTTGTTTTATCTGGTTCTTAAAGATTGGATTTCATCTCTGGCTTTTTGGTTGTCCTTTTCCTTCTGGTCTGATTTTCTTTGAAGATCATCTTTCATCCTCTTTACTTCCTCTTTCATCTCCTTTGCCTCACATTTCATCTCCTTTACTTCATTTTCCAGCTGGTTGCTTTTGGCTTTCAAGACACTATTTTCTTGTTTTAGTTAAAGTGCCTCTGTTTCCAGATCATTTATCTTAATTTTAAGTTCTTTTCTCTATTGTTTTCAGCCTCTCTTAGGTGTGTTTTGAGTTCTTCCACAACCTGTATCCAATTCGCTGGGATTTCTGGTTTATCATTTACTAATCTCTCTCCCTCTGTTCCATTTGCTGAATAGTAGCTGTCTATTGTATTTTCTTTCTTCTTTTTCTGTTGTTTTCTCAAATTCACCCCTTCTTTCCTCCCCGTATTTGTCTGTGCTCTTGTTATTCTCATTTTTTTTGTTTTTTTTGGGGGGGGACTTCTAGCAATCTCCCCTCTTGGAGCTTTAACAGAAGATCTCTTTGTGTAGTTTCTGGGGGAGGCTTGTTAGGGGTTTGAACTTCCCTGTCCTCTGGAGGCTTATGATTGGCTTAAAGTCCAACAGTCAATGAGGATGGGTGGAGAGCCTGGGCTTTCAGGCATTCTGGAGACTTTTGATGGGATTAAGTTCAGCTTGGTTGGGCTGGATTTACTCTGAGTTTTAAACTTCCTGGAAGGCTGGAGCAAATATGGAGGATCTCCAAAGCTCTGGCCAGGCTGCCAGGTCTATGCTCCTCCTAGGCTGCCATCTTGACTCCACCTCTAGGTTTCTGTTTTTTCAGAAGGCCCTGCTCACTAAGGGAGGAGGGGTCATGCCCCCCTGGGCTCTGAGGGCTCTTGATGGGCTTAGGTTCAGCTGGTATGGGCAGAATGAGCCCTGAACCAAAAAACAAAAAAAAACAAAACAAAACAAAAACCTCCTCCTCCACAATCTGTGTTGAATGCCCGGAGACTGTCCCAGGTTACTTTCAAGGTAAGCTCTTTGGAGCAACCCCTTTGCCGGCCTTGAGGTTTCTGTCCTTTCAGTAGCTCTGAGGGCTCCTGATAAGATTGGGTTCAGCTGGTGCCCTTAAGCTGGGACCTCCCTTGAGACTCAGATGGAAGGACCCAGCCAGGGGGCTACAGGCTTCCCCCTTCTCTCTGCTTCCCTGTCATCTGTGTTGGGAGCCCTGGAGACTAGCTCAGTTTGCTTTCAAGGTGAGTGCTTCAGAATAGCTAGCCCTGAGGCCCTTTTGCTGGCCCTGAGGTTCCAGCTGCTGCAGTGGGCTCAGCACTCTGGGTTGGGGGGGATGGGTCCTGGGACCTTCCTTCTGCCTACCCCTCAGATCCAAGTGATCTAGGGTTCTGGCTTTTGGGGGGCATACCTTTTCATCCAAGTCCAGAAGGAGGGTTCCTTGGGTCTGTCCTGTTGTTCAGTTTGAATTTCTATGCCTTAGGAGCATTCAGTTTGTGATTGGTAAGGAAGGATTTTCAGAGGTCTGAACTTTTGCTGGGTCCAGGCCGCCATCTTTATGGGAAGTCCTAGAGTTTACTGTTTCTCATAATCCTCAGGTATAATTATGTTTCCTTGTGGTCATTTTCTTATAATCTTATCTAATGGTGCTTCACCAACAAAACTTGATGTTCAGAGAACATTCCCTAGAAGAGTTAAGCTACTCAACTTTGAAAATACACTATACCTGATGGGAGAAAAGTTACTCTATCTAGCCTTCCCCAGGTTTAACTGTGGTTTATTCCAGGCATTTTATTGCAATCCTAAATGTTGCTACATGATACACCATTAAATCTGGGAAGAGTTCATCAGCTGGCTGTACTATTTCTTCACTAATCTTGGAAGTTCTCAAATTAAAATATACTACATGGGCACAACTCTTCTATATTCACTTTCTTCCATTATTATAATGGAAACTCCTTAAGAATATGGGCTTTTATGCCTTTAATTTGTATTCCCAGAACCAAAAATATTATTTGCCAACTAATATTTGATATATTATTTTTATTTCTATTTTGGTCACACGGTCCTGTGAAATACAATTAAGAGTAATAGTCCTCGTTTTTTGATGTCTCTATCTGTTGTTTCCCAATAGTTATAAATCTGGAATGTCTTCCCTTACCTTAATTTGAAGAATTAATTCAAGATCAGTATTTAAATAACAATGAGTGCATTGGTCACACTGATTGGAGACCAGGTTTGTTATATGCCAAACCCACACCAGTATTCTCTATTACCCTTAAGGGAGATTTTTTTGGGGGGGTTAGGGGGTGAGGTTGGGTATAGTATCTAGCATTGGCTTAAGCAATCACAAATAATATACTTCCAATTTTAGGGGCCCTCTGGCACCTCAGATAAATTTAGTCATTGAATAGCCATATAAGATTATAGAAAGGAATATTTATATTAAAGCTATAGCAAGGAAAATCATTCAAATATCTGAGATGCATAATCAACTCTATACCACTTCAGTGTCTGAGGATGAGTTAGGGTTGGACTTCCTGCTTAACTCAGCTCCTAAATAGTAGTCCTTCAGAATGCCAAGTCCAAAACATCCCTGGGCTCATGTTCTAGAACTGTAGTTTTTCAGGGCTTCACATTATAAAAAACAATGTTTGTTTTTTTTTCCTAGAATCAAGCCGCCAAGAATGCCTTGGCTCAAGCTCCTGCATCAGGAATTATATTTTCTGTGCTTAAAACCAAAAAATGCAAATGGAACAAAATAAAGTTCCAAGCCAATTTATCATGGCCCCAGGAATTGAGGGGGTAGAGTAGTTGCCTTCTCCCAACCCAGATTAGCTCATAGCACCCATATTATGAATGAAACGTGATTTTCACTTACAGAACATTGTCAATAAGAGACTGAAACTGTTCCAGTATAGTAATTTTGGAGATGTATTCCCACACACTTGGAAGGTGTAAGCAGGATGCCTTCACTCAGAAGCAGATCCCCATAATTTCCCACATAGGCACTTCTACTTCTAGTTATCTAACATGGGCTAGTGCAGCAAACCTTAAATAATAGACTAAAGACTAAAAGACTGTCATTTATTTGATTCCTAAAAAAAAAAAAAAAAGTTAAGTTGCTTAAAATCATTTTTTAATGCTTTTGAAAGGCCAAAACCCATTTTAATGATTTTAGATGCTGCTTTGGAAGCTATGTAGATGACATTTTACTTTAATTAGTACAGTATTTTTGTAAAATAACTATGATCTAAAGTTAATTCTTTTATGTTGAACCTTCTGCTGAGGAGTCTTTGATTTTTTTTATGCTGTTCTAAGATAAATAGATATAAATTTAATTCATGTATCTTTATTCAAAGTATTTCAAATTTGGAATGGCACCCATCAAAGATAAACATCTGTTGCCATGAGCCTGGGGGAAATCAATGTCATTTCCATGAAGTGATGAGATTACTGGGTAGGGTTTTACCTAGAGACAAAGTTTGCAAGCATTATATGTACATGTTTAAAGCACACAATTTACACAAAAAAGGAAAGAAGTAAGCATATAAAGACAAGAATGAACATGCTGTAGTGATGACAGGAATTGAAGAGAATTAGGTTTTGAATCCTTAATTTCATCAAGTGTGAGATGGTCTAGAGTTGAGCCAGAGTAGAATTCAGATAGGAAACAATTGTGAGTTTCCTGATTAGTTTGCTGTTTATATTCCCTTGTCTTCCTTCCTTCCTTCCTTCCTTCCCTCCTTCCTTCCTTCCTTCCTTCCTTCCTTCCTTCCTTCCTTCCTTCCTTCCTTCCTTCCTTCCTTCCTTCCTTCCTTCCTTCCTTCCTTTTCTTTCTTTCTTTCTTTTTCTTTCTTTCTTTCTTTCTTTCTTCTTTCTTTCTTTCTTTCTTTCTTTCTTCTCTTCTCTTCTTTCTTTCTTCTTCTTTCTTTCTTTCTT